>NW_028327858.1:4200000-4423927 GCF_031878675.1 Megascapheus bottae
ACTGTCTGCAAAGGCATCATAGGATACATATCCTCTAAAACCAACAATTGTACCTACCTACAATATTTGCTTATAAAAATACAGCTATTACAATGCTTGTGGGTATCAATGAGTACAACATTGGGATTTGATTACTCTATGAACAAGTAATATAAATATAAAATAAAATATAATAATTTTCTTGATCAAATCTTATTATATTTATGTATATCATATCTAGAGATATCATGTACCTACATATTGGTGTTGGATGTTATAAGCATTATGGCACATGGTAATACTCATAGAATGTGTGTATTAACTTTTATTTTAGCTATGGTCCACAACGTTACCAAATAGAAATTGAAATCCTGTCCTGAAAGTTGTTACTTCATAAAATGAGTAATTAAAAAAAAAAAAAGGAGACCAGTGGCCCAGTGGCCCATGCTTGTAATGCAAGCTACTAGGGAATCTGAGATCCTGAGGATCCTGGTTCAAAGCAGCCCAGAGAAGACTATCTGTGAGACCCATATCTCAAAAAGCAAGAAGTGGAAATGTGCCTCAAGTAGTGTAGCACTAACCTTGTGCAAAAGAAACTCAAAGACAGTGACTCGGGCTCAGAGAGAATAAGAGGGAAAGGAAAAGAGGACAGAAGGGAGCGAAGGAGGGATGAGGAGAGAGGAAGGTAGAGAGAGGGAAAAAAGGAAGGATAAGGAAGAAAGAAATAAAAAGAAATGAAGGAAGAGAAAGGAAGGAGGGAAGGAAGAAAGAAGCAAAGAAGAAAGGTAGGATGGAAAGAGGGAGGGAAGGAAGAAAGAAACAAAGAAGGAAGGCAGGAGGGAAGGAAAAAGGAAAGAAGGAAGGAAGTAAAGAAGGGAGGAAGAAAGAGAAGAAAGAAAGACTTTTTCTCAACATACACACATTCACTGTCTAAGTGTGGGAAGCTCAGGCACATTATAGATTCCAGAGAGTTTTGCAGAGCTATTCACTCATCAATATCACAGAACCTAATGAAATCTTTTTACATTAGCTAAGTAAGAACATTACATCATGTCTATTTTTAATATTTGTATCATAAGCTCATATTTTTACGGGTGACTTTCTTCAGACCAATTTTGATCAGATTTTCATTAAAAAAAAACAGTTTGTGCCAAGTTGAAGTGGCCCGTGCCTGTAATTCTAGCTATTCCCCAGGCTGACAGCTAAAGATCAGAGTTCTAGGTCAACCTGTGCGGGGTAGTCCATGGACCTCTAAGACTTGTCTCCAACTTAACCATCAAAACCTCAGAAATAGTGCAATGGCATGCATGCATACACACATGAGCACACACATGCACGCACATACACACACAAATAGTTTGTACACAAAGTTTAATAAGCTATAAATATGGAATATGAATGCATAGAATACTGTAAAACTGACAAAGACATTTTCAACATCCATGTACAAGTATTATCACTAACAGGAGTTTTATAAAATTTCTTATATGTTTGCTGAGAGTGGCAAAGGCCACTAATTTCTCTGTTAATATGCAGTCTATGCATCTTCCTCAGGAAAATAACTTTGATTTTGTTTTGTTATTTAGCTAGACAAATTGGAACTTTTAATGAGGATATTTTATAATGTTCCCTATAGATAGGTACAGCCAGTTAACTGAATTCTGACAATGGATGGTAAGAAGAAGTGGAGAAACACCTTTCAAATAGGTCTTTGAAGTAAATGTGTGCATTTTTCCTTCTTTATCCTCTTGATGGGTGGAAATCAGACTGGAGAGCTGAAGCTTTAGCAGCAGGGTCTTGGGACCTTGAGGCAGAACACTTTTCCCTCAATATGGCCCAGATAAATGACAAAGTGCATGAACCCCTGGTACTAGAAGCACTGAACATGTGTACCGACTGATTGTGGAAATCTATTAGCAGAGAAAGAAAAACTTCCTCCTCAAATCACTTATTTTGAGTTCTGTGAATGATAAACTTATCTCTATTATTTTTACCTCGTAAAAATTTGACGTATTTCCCCTGCTTCATATTTCAAAGAGTGCTTGGACTGTACTTTGGCATTCTATAAAACTAGATGACAAAGGTTGGAGATAGTGCTAACTTAGAACATAATAGTATCTATAAAAAACAAATGAATGAATACTTTCTGTTCAGTGTAATTATCAGCGTTACAGCAGTATTGGCTTCTGTTGTTTTAAATTGCAAATATATGTCACTTGAATTGCATAGAAGATTCTATTCTCTCTACCAACACTTTTCCCTCTTAGGCAAAATATATATGAAGTTCTAAACACATGTTCAACTTGTTCAAGTTCTGTGCATTATTTCCCATTATATATATATATAAATATATATATATATATATATATATATGAAAATGAAAACTCATGAGAGTTCAGTGAGGACCAGTGATTCAACACTTAATTCTATGGAGCATGATCACACCTGGGGCTAATTAGTAGGCATCATATCAAGCAAGGCAGAAGCATTTGTAGCAGAAGTATTTGTTTATTCATTACTTCATTCTTTGAAGAAAATCCTTGATGAATAACTACCTTGCTCCAGAGGCCACGCATCACTTAAATATAAAAATATGTAGCATAATATTTGGTTTTCAGGCTTTTTATGTGTCATGCAGAAGTCAAATGTGTGTACAAAAATAATCATGGGTTATTTTACATTGTCCATTGCTTTGCCTTACTTTGCGTCACTTTATTTCTGAACCTGAGGGTCATCCTGTAAGTTAGGAGGTTTGTTTTTGTCACTGTCCCTTCATCTTTCTTTCTCATAGAGTGAGCTCCTTGGCTATCTATTGAGAGGCCTAGGGAAGGAGAGAACAGGTTAGAAGCGTGCTCCTGGCATATACCCAGATGGAGGCATGTTACTAGAATCATCTGCTAGTTCTCCCCGGGGAACTTTTCACAGACTCTTCTTGGAAGGGGCAAGGTCCTATTTTACAGTCTCCATTCTTTCATGTATGCTAACATATTTTTCTGGTTGCAAAAATGAATATAATCGGAACAAGGATAAGAACACAGCAAGAATACATGGAAGCCTTACAAATGAAAGGGACCTGAGCCTGCTCCTCCCACGACACTGCTGCCTTTCATTCTTTGGTCCCCAAACCTTCTATAAAATGACCAGCTTGCAACACTGGGTAAGAACAGATTCTAAAAGCCTAACACAAAATTTTGTGGCAGGGCTGATTTTTAAGTGATCTGGGAATCATTTCAGAATTAAATAACTCTAACTAGTTGCAGGAGAGAGAGAAAAATCAGAGATGTTTTAGTCCATAGCGTTTGATATAACCCCTAGATAACTGGAAGTGGTGCTGTGGCTCAAAGTGTAGAATACTATCCTTGAGCAAAAGTGCTCAGGGACAGTGTCCACACCTGTGACTAGGAAAAAAATAATTAGTGAATTATTCAATAATTCTTTTTCTAAAAAGTCTTATGCAGATGAGGACTAAACTACTTCTGGTGGCACAAGCTTTATTATTAATTGTATTATATGTTGCAGTATTTCTCTATGCATTTAGACTCCATATAAATATATATAAATACATATTACTATATAAACTTAGACTTTCTATATAAATTTGGATCATCATCTGAAACATTATCATTATTAGTTCCTCTGCCAAACTATGATGAATACACATATATTACTCTGACTGAGGAAGGAGTAAACTGCTTGGATTTCAGTTCAATGTAATGCAACAATAATATTGAGAAATCATTTTCTATGTACCAATTAGAACCCTAGCCCTATACTGGGGGCTACACTAATTGCCCTGATAATTAACTTGACATGTTTAAACATCTTTGAAAAATAATTGTATACTTGCAAGTTCTTGAATCTCTCATTCTGACCTCATTTCAAATCAGATTGTGATGTCCATTCCTGAGTAGCCCTCAGTTTGAGGGGAAAAATAGTTGGGCTGTCTCCCTGGGCTCCAGCTTTGCATGTTAACAGGGCTGCAGGGAAAAATCAGCAAAAGCTACATAGAGTTAATTGGAGTCCTTTGCAACAAGTCTAGAGATACACAGGAGTGATCACTCTAGGGCTTTCTACCCAGAGGCTCCAGCTGAGGAAATGTACTCTAAAGAACTCCTTGCTCTGCACTCTGGCCTAAAGAGGGCACAGAATATAGACCCTGTGGCCCACAGGGGCCCATTTGCTCCTGAGTGGAGCTGTTGACCCTTGGACTCTCCATTGCTGTAGGGAGTTACCTCATTTAATACACCAGTAACCAAATCCAAGAACAGCACAAGATTCTGCTTCACTATGATTGTGCTTCGCTATTCTATCTGTCCAGTTCTCGTGGTTGATAGTCGTATTTTAGTCACTGGCTTTTTGTTGGACTTTTGCTTTCTTTTCAATCTGACTGGAATTTTCCACTTCTTCCTGGGATTCACCACATTTAGTCTTTGTCATCTTATGATTCATTTTGCTAGTAGCATCTACTTATTTTTTAAAAAAATATTTATTACATTACTTGAAAAGATACCCCTTTATCTCTCCCCACCTCAAATTTTCAGGTTTTCATCGGGAGGGGGACATGTCATGGGATTTTCTGAATAAGACTGAAACTTGATCATGGATGTGAAATTCTTCCTGTTCATGGTATTTCTGAATGATGCCTGCACAGGATTCCCTGAAATCCTTTTCTTCTATCAGTGTCCATGGTACATTGCAGACAGATTACATCAACTGCTCTGCACATGCACAAAGTTAGGGTGCAGCACTGTGACTCATAGTACACTAACATTTGTGACTCACCACCTCAAGATAAAGACCCATTGCTTAAAAATGCAAAGACAAATACAATACCAGAAGAAGAATCCTAGGCAAGCTTAATCTCTAGCTGAGTACAAAATAGTTTCTAGCATTTTGCACTAGTGTTTCTGCATATTAATTATAATAGAGCCCCGGCTAATTGCTGTGTTACCCACTTGTAATCCCAGGTATTTAGGAGGAAGATTTGATGATAAACTCAACAAAAAGTCAATGGTGGCAAACAACTGTCATACAAATTTTGCCCTGCCTCAGGATCAATAGATATATAGACAGGGGTATCTGTCCCAGGAAAAAAATATAACCCCATCTGGGGAGAAATTGCCAAAGGAAAACAGTTGGCAGTATTATTTATGAGATAAAATGTTTACCTATCAAGTACAAGGAACTGAGTTCAAATACTGTTAAAAATGAAAATGAAGAGAGACTGAGACAAAATATGATTGGAGGAGAGGAAGCAGAAGGATTCTGTAGAGAATGAGAAGATATTAATTACAGTGTAGCACAACTCATGCCCAGAGTAGAAGGGAGCCGTGAATAGATATGCAGCACAAGAGTCTAGGGAAGAGATGTAGTCATTTGTTCTGCTCATTAGGAAGGAGAAGGATAAATGCAATTGTCCTAGAACAGAAGGAGAAGTGGAAAGACAAGAGTAACTCTCACTTTGAAGTCAGTGTTTGGCTAGAGATGCTCTTTATTGACATTAGGGAGAAAGAAGCATCCAGGTTTGGATATAAATTCAAAAATTGAGATGCACAAACTGGGCACTGATAGCCCACACCTGCAATCCTAGCTCCTCAGGAGGTTGAAATCTGAGGATCATGGTTCAAGTTCAGCCAGACACAGAAGTCTGTGAGACTCTTATCTCCAATTAACCCAAGAAAACTTGAAGTGGTGCTGTGGCTCAAAGTGGCAGAGTGCTAGCCTTTAAATAAAGAGCTCAGGGAGAGTATCCAGGCCCAGAGTTTAAGCCCCAATACTGACCAAAGGGGGAGAGAAAGAGAGAGAGAGAGAGAGAGAGAGAGAGAGAGAGAGAGAGAGAGAGAGAGAGAGAGAGAGAGAGAGAGAGAGAGATTGATTGAAACACATCATTCAACCAGAAATGTCAACATGTCCAAACATCTGTGGATAGGGGTATTTGAGCTTTGAGGTGAGATGTGAAGCTCAGAGGAAGCATTACTGCAGAAATAAAGGACCCACAGAAGAACTGGTGAGCATTCTGCTGTGTAGATGCTGTTGTGAAGTAGTCTCTAAATAGGTAAATGTGGCTCAGGAAACATGATGCCTAGTACAAAGTAAAATAGTAGGGACAATGTATCTAGATGCTTCCTACCGGAAGAAAGTACAGAAGAGAAGAGGAGGGAGCAATCTGAGAGGATTTTACATGAACATGTGTGTGTGTGTGTGTGTGTGCGCACGCGCGCGTGTGCACGCACGCATGTATGTGTGTGCATGTGTCTGTGTGTGTGCAAGTACTGGAGCTTGAACTCTGGGACTCATTCTTTGGCTTGCCTTTTCCATTCATGGCTGATGCTCTACCAGTTGAATCACAGCTCCAATTTCAGCTTTTTGTGGGTGAATTGGAGATAAGAATATCAAAGTTTTGATAATCATAATAATTAGATCTGAATCTCTTGAGGAACAAGCATTTAATGTAGCATTTAGAGTTTAAATTGTGGTTTGGGTTTGTTTTTAATGATGAGGAAAAGTAGAATTTGGATGATCTTGGAAAGAATCAACAAGATCAGTGTTTCTCACACTCATCCCTGCATCAGAGTCAGTAAAGGCTAGCTCAAGTAAGGACTGCTGATCTGTAGGTTAGAGTTTCTAGTTCTAAAAGTGTGCAACAGTTTAGAGAATATGTGTCAACAATGCATTGTCTGTGCAGTTCTTCACAATCATCCTGAGATGATACTCTGGTGTGAAAGAGTGAGATTAAAAATATCATGAAGAAGACACGCTATTACTAACTTCTCTGCAATAGAAATGGGGCCTTGGGATTTTTAAAGTTTTGCCTTTAGGAAGATTGAAACAACAGGAAGGCAAAAGTGGTAACTGAGTAGAAAATAATCATGAAAATCAAATGATTATAAAAACCTGCATCTGCCAGAAATATTTTTTTTTACTTCTTTCAGCTCTCAAAGCACATATTAATTCATGTATCACTTAACAACTTTATCAGGACAAAAAATGTAATTAATGCAAACATTTAGGAGCAACCAAGTAACAAGATCCTGAACAAAAAAAATCGATTTTGTTTTCATCTCTGGTGTCTAATTTGCTCTAAAATATAAAACCATCCGGTGAGTCGGAGGAGGAAGAGAGATGAACATTTGGATAGTTAGGAAAACTACAAAATATTTAAGGAGGAGAGTGGGAGTGGCAGCTCTTTATAGAAATATGGCAAGTTTGGTACCATCCATTTCTGTGGAGCCTTTTGAAATTGAGGGTTGAGGACTATTTAGTAATAATCTTTTCAACGGCGTCTAGCCTGATTAACTAGTTGCCTTTAAGAGATGGAAGAGAGTAAATGGACTACTTCATGAGGTTAAGTTTTTAAAAGAGGGAAGAATGAGGTGTAAAAATGAAGTAAACAAGTGAATTGAGCAATAGATTGAAAAGAGGAGAAATGACATATAAGGTTATCCTAATATATTTATATGTCTATAATGCAAATTGTAATTTTCCATAGAAGATTTTTTAATTACATTTGATACATTTAACCTTTCTTATCAAGAGAAAGACTTAGATGTGACATAGTATTTAAATGTGTTTCAACCTTTCATAAGGCTGAACACAGCATGTGTGCCTTGGTAGTAGACAGGGTGAACATATTCCACCTTAATCATTCTGCATGGCACACTGTACTGTGAGAAATTGATTCAATGATTTGCCAGTCAAACTGTTGGGGCTCTCATGCCCCTCCACCTTGAGATAATTAGCTTAATCAGAAATTTTACAACAAATGATGGAGGTGTGAACTTGGCTAATCCCAAAGAGTAACATTTTGCATGGTAAAATTGGATAGCTCTTCTTGAATATGGATACAGATACAGAACCCTTAAAATTATCCATAGAGTATTCGGGGGCTACAGACCCTTATGATCTAGTCTTTTAGGGGAACAGAGAGGGAGCCTATGCAGTTTGTTCAGTTATTCTTTTTCATCTGACATAGACAGACATACATACATACAGACAGACAGACAGACAGGCATTTGGATAGATATATAATATACAAATGACCATAACAGATCGTTGCTTGCTTTTTCTTCTGTCTCTCTCCCCCCACTTTCTCCCCCCATCCCCGCTCACCTCTCTCCTGACTATCCTGGGGTTAAACTCAAGACTGGGTGCTGCCCCTTAGCTTTGTTGCTCAAAGCTGGCACTTTCACTAGGGTCAGGTCACAGTTTCACTTTTGACTGTTTAGTGATTAATTGGAAATCAGACTTTCATGAACTTTCCTATCTAGGCTGCTTCTTTGGGGCACAAATCTCGGATGTTTCATATGTCCTGAATAGGGAAGATTGCAGGCATGAGTCACAGGTGCTTGGCTGGATGCTTGATTTTTACTTTTTAATCTTTGTTTTTGGAGACACGGTCTCATTGTAGCCCAAGCTGACCTCTTACTAGAACTCCTCCTTCTACAACCTCTGAAAATTGCAGGTATGTGCCATGATATTCTAGCTCATGCTGTTATGTTTGATTAGGAAAACCAGATATGTGTTTAAGGAATTTGGGGAGGGAAAGCTTGCAGAAAATTTAAATCAAAACTCAAAAGGGAAAGCAAATCAGATTGACCTACCTGTATCTGTGAGGGGACTGGTACTGACCAACTCTGTCTGAGCAGAGGGCAATCGTGAAGAACGAGAATCACCCTCACTGTAGGCTTTCAGAATGTATTTCTCAAGTACACCTCTCACTATGACTGGTTCATCCCAGGTCACTTCAAGCTTATATCCGCTTATACTTCGGATTCTTGAGGGAGTTGGCACACTTTGTGGAGCTGTGAAAGAATAAAAGAGAAAATAAGAGAAAATGGCAGCTCTGAAAAGACAATTGCCCCTATTCTTCACTTTTAATGGCTGCAGTAAATCAGACCCTACCATTAGCATAAATACAATTTATTAGAGTTGTAACTTTTCAGCATTGATTTAATATGACTGCACATCTTGAGCCATTCAGTTTAAGCAATATTTCAAAAACCATCAAAACTCTATCGACATAACACTCTTTTCTGTCTAGTCCAGGTTTTCCAAAAACATTTAAGATATCTGATATAGTGAAGCATCCCTCATAAAAACAGAGGTGGAAATCTTCAGAGAACATGTGCGAACAGTTTCATGATGTTCCTTTTAAAAGCCAAGTAATTAGACTGTTATTATACATAGTGCTTTGACACTTTTATATCTTCCATACATTAGACAAAAAAGAAAAAAATTATTATGGTTTTTCTACATGACTGGCTGGTTCCACTTTACAAATTCAGTTGTTTTCCAGTTAATTTTTTCTTAAAAAGTTAAAACCTCAACCACAATAGATAAGGATATATTTCTCATTACATTTCATGGGGCAGCAGAGCCCTTCAGGTTCTTCAAATTCATCTTCAGATAACAGTCTCTTTAGAGTGTTCTCCAAACAATAACACACAAAAAAGTTTCAGCAAACTGCAAAATACCATATCCTTCATTTCAAATATCCATCACTTTAACATCTTGTTAGATAGTTTGACTTCTCTTTTTTTTCCTTTGATCAGGAGCAACTTCATCACAGCTGACTGCATGGGGAAAAGAAAGAGCCCAAGGAATTCAATGGCAGGATGATGGATAGAGGGCCTGTGCTAACTGCCTGTGGGCTCTTGAGTCTTGCAGATGGACCATCATTCTGGCTTTCCCACAATGAGTATCTTCCTCCTCTAATTTCCTTTACTGACCAATCAACAAAGGCGTCTTTCAGGAAAACAAAGTAAAGATGCAGGATGAGAGGAAACAGAGAATCATTCTGGGCCAGGAGGACACACAGCCAACCCATTTGAATCACAAATAAAGGGACCCTGAGAAAGGCGTTGATTTTATTAGTTCTGAAATGTGGTACAGGACAAAGTACAGTATTGTCTAACAGATGGTCTTCTCATAAGGGACAGAGCAAAACTGACTCAAAATAATTAAATAGTGCAATTATTCTTTAACCCTTGGGATCATGTAGCTGCTCAGTGCTGTGGTCAGACTGTAAATATGAATTCATGGCACATGACTTTGTGATCCGATTATTGCTATAAATTCAGAGCTCTATTTGCATGCTTTCTTGGTGGAATTTAAAATGAATACTAACGTTATATAAATAACAAACTTCCTAGATACCTATTTAAATTGCCTACACAGTCAAAGCAGGCTTTATAGTTGAAAAGGTAGAGAAACATGAAATAGAAATAGAAAACATCAGTAACAAATGGATATTTTATATCAGAATTTTCTCCCAGCTTTTGAAGTTGAAAAGGATTTGTAAGAAATCATTCAGCTCAGTGTCTTTCCTATAAATAGATGATTATTTCAATCATCCCTCCCCAAAAGCATCAATTTCTCCTTTTCCTGAAGAATTGATAGGCAGAAAGCCTTGAAAGCTATTGTTTGTAGCTACCTTAATATTCCCTTATCTTTTAAAATAAAGAAGATTCCTCAGTAAAACAAAATACATAGAGATATAGGGACACTTTATTGATAAGTATAAGAAAATATCATGGTGATAAGCATCTTTATAGAGATTGTTGCTTGCTGGATAAACAGTAACAATTCCAGATACACAAAAGACCACTACTTGAAGACAGCTTTTTCTGGTGAATACCTGGCCCTAATTGGTAAAATGGTAAAACTCCTTATAAAATTCTTTATAAAACTCCTTGGGATTAAAAACCCCTTTAACAGTGCCATTGTGAGAAACAATATTGTCACCACCATGGGAAGTATAAAATTCTGATTATTAGTAGGTTTGTCTGAAGTGAGATCTAATATATTTTAATGCTTACTTGTTTCTCTTCCAACTCAAATAACAAGCAAAAAATTAAATGAATCTTCAATTTCACTCTCAGGAGAGTCATTCTATGATTCTCATATTGTTACCACAGCAAGTGTTTGCAAAGATGTGTTAACAGATACATCTGCTTCCAACTAAGTTCAAGATTCAAAAGTTTCTCTTGCAAAAGAGTAAATTGGCGCTCCCTCTCTAATGGGGACTGAGCTTTTGATCTCAATCTCTTGGGATCTCAGGTTTCCCTTCCAGTCTTGGATAGATGGTGGCAAATTGAGCCTATTAAATCCTTAAGATACCAGAATTTCCTTTCTGCACATCTAAAGAGGAAAGTATCACATCTTAACAAATATCAGCCAGTTTTTCTTGAAAAATACAAAGCACCAATCTGCTATTTAGCCATTGATCTTTTCCAAGCCAAGACCTAGGTCACAAGATTCCAAAAGTACTCCTAGTCTTCTCTTCATGCACACAGAAACATGCATAGGTGTGCACATATTTTAAGATTAAACAGAATTTACCTGTTCCTGTGGTACGCCCCCGACTCCAATCACTAAATAAAGAACCTCCTTCGTGGGATGCTCTGATTCGATACAGGTATTCTTAAAGAGAAATAAGAAGTCGAAAAAGTAAATGAATCCTCCTACAGACTGAACAGGAGACATGTAGTGTTTAACTGAGAGACCTGCACCATTACCTGTAAAGGGTTGGAGCCCCGGATCATAAACAGTCTGCTCTCTCCCCTGGTAAACCAGGATGGAGTCATTTCCCCTGCAGTTACCAGTGATGTCAGTTGATAGGCATCCATCGAGATTGACTGTGACAGCGCTGCTGGACACAGATGCCAAGTTAACGATAGCACCCCGTGTAAATGAAACATCCTTCATGCAACCGCCGAAACCTAGCAAACAGTAAGGGATTAGTACCACATCAAGAGCTTTAGTCATTAATTACCAGTCAGTTCTGTCCTCTGCCATTCTCCGTGTGGGGGAGGGAAGGGGCAATGGCCTACCATTATTAAACTTCCAAGTCTGCTGTGGAAAACCTCCTAGATACTCTCTGCTATTTAAAAATTTTAAATCCAGAAAGATTTGCAAGGAAATAGTGATTTTGCTGGATCCTTCAAATTATACATGGGGTAAATATTGTAATGCAACTTGTGCTTTGTTTACTGAATTTTGCCTGTATTAGCACACATTTTTCTAAATTCTGTTTCTTATCACGAATCAATTTTAGGCTGTCATACAATATGGAAAGGCTGTTTTTACATGTCCCTGAGTTCTAGAAAAATAAGTTACTATAGGAGTTAGTGTCTATTAAATGTTAAACTATAGTATTTGAATTTGCATAATTATCTAGCTATTTCATTTGAAGAAAATATATACTTGGGGATTTATTCAGAATAGCAGGAGACAGAACATAGTTTAAGCATATATTAGACTCCGTTAACATTGCCATGAGTCACGTAATAATTATTTCAGAGTACTGTATATAATGCGGTTCTAGTGAAATCATCGAAGAAGAGAGATGTTGCATGTGCTATAATATTTTCACAGAGTTCTCTCATCTTGGATAGACAAAACTTCAATGTACAAGAGTTGTACATTCACACAAGCCTGTCAGGGTCCAGTATTCAGCTTTGGTTGTATTAACCCTATCAATGTTTTATAGAATTCATATTGTGTACAGGTGGTTTTAGAATGATCACAGTGCAGCAACATTATCTGCTGTTTTAGCAGGAATGTGGATGAAATGAATTTGGAGGTTATGTTACGTTTTTTTATTTGTTTTCACCTTGGCCAGACAACAAACCAAGGAAGTATCCAGACATCCAGAGAACAATGGCTTTGAATGACATGCCATTTTGTGTCAATAGACATCAGTTCAGGGAAGTGTGGCAAAAATCTGTCCAGAAATCTGCACAAAACAGGATCAAATGGGATAGAGATTGAGACTACAAAACAACCACCAAATTTAACGGTACCAAATACCTCTTTGCAAGATAAAAATGGCCACATTATTCCTGTCAAGATTTAGATGATATCTTATTATGTCTTCAACATACTAAATGCTTGAAGACACTTTCCTTTTAAATGTCTCTGCTCTCGTTCATATTCCCTTCGGCCTGATTGATCAATATTACAGGTCTATCTTAACACACAGTAGACACACCATCTGTTGGATGAATTGAACTGATACTGGTGAAACTCAGTATAAAAGAATTTGCTGGAAAAAAATCAGAAAGGAAGAATTCACAACTCTTACCAAGAGTAATTTTCTGGTGGCAGGTAGTCAAATTATCTAACCTCTCTCTATCTGTGTTTTCCAACCAAGAAAATGAGATGGATAGCAAAGAAGATTTGGCATAAAAGCTGTTGGGCCAGGTGCTGGTAATCCTAGCTACTCAGGAGGCTGAGATCTAAGGATGCTGGTTCAAAGCCACCATACATAAAAGTCCTTGAGACTCATATCTCCAATTTATCACCAGAAAACCAGAAGTGGAGCTGTGGCTCAAGTGGTAGAATGCTAGCCTTGAGCTGAAGAGCTCAGGGATGGTGCCCAAGCCAAGAGTTTGAGCCTTGAGACTTGGGGAAAACAACAACAGCAACAACAAACCTGTGGGAAGAAACATCACACACTTTGAGGAGTCTCAGTCTAACAAAATGGCAAAAATCCTGAATGCAGACGATGGAGATGGCGGTACCACCGTGTACATATACCAAATGCTGCCAAACTACATGTGAAAATAGTGACCAAGGTTATGTCTTTGGTGTTTTGGATTTCACTCCAAGTTTACCACACTAAAAATTAATTCACAAGATGGAGGCGTCAATTCGACAAATGTAACATAGTCGCCTCCCTTTAATTTACAGCTGAAGACCTAACTCCATAATTTTCTCAAATGAGGTTTATAAGCATTTTTCTCTCCTCCTACAGATATAGTCTCTGGCCTCAGGCTTCACAGAGGAAGCTCTCCCAGTGGACATGCTTTTCTGTCAAAGTCCAGTTTGCTTTGTTCTTTCAATTCACCCACCTCTCCTTGATGGACTTTGGAACCCTGAGCTCTTCAGCTCAAGACTATCACCCTATGACTTGAGCCACAGCTCACTTCCAGTTTTCTGGTGGTTGATTGAAGATAAGAGTCTCAAAGACTTCCACCCTGCCGGCTTTAGACCATGATTCTCAGATCTCAGCCTCCTGCGTAGTTTGGAGTGAGCCACCAGCACCCAGCTTCTTTTTTTTTTTTTTCCTTTTTCTTTTTTGTCAGTCCTAAAGCTTGAACTTGGCCTGTGACTCAAAGTGCTAAAGAATTAGCCACAGCTTCATTTTCAGTTTTCAGTGGTTAAATGGTGACGAGTCTTATGGACTTTGACGTCCAGGCTAACTTGAATGGTGATCCTCAGCTATCAGTTTTCTGAGGATTATAGGCATCAGCCACCAATGCCTGGCTGGAAAGAAATAATTTTAAAAGGAACTGAGAGTCCTCTTTTCCTGACTTCATGAGAAGCAAAAAAGATCCTCTACTTTTCATAGACTTCCGATTATTCAAGCGTTTTAATACCAGAGCTCCAAGTGAACCAATCAGGAAAACATGTTTTCTAAGTGAAGCAGGCTTGGCAAGCCTGATGGGTTCCACTTTCCACTTGCCTCTCCTCTCCTCTCCTCTGGGTGCATGATAGGCCTCACCTACATACAAATGAGCTAACACTAATTCTAAGACACATTCTCCTGATCTGCCATGTCACATCTTTGGCAAATTAGGTTGTCCAGCATTTCCAACACAAAGAAGGAACTTACACTTGATTCAAAGGAAGCATATGACATTAATGGGTAAAAAAAAGTAGCACTACTACAACCTCCCTCCCAACAATGCTTCTGAGAAAATGGTGTCAATTGAGACGCATTGAAAGAAAAAGAAAATGGTAGGAGTTTTAGAAATTTTCTAATAGTGTATTGAGAGACATATTCTGTGGACCTGAGTCCTTTTAATTGCAGTCAATTTTGTGATTTCAATAACCTTGTCACAAAATTCCACTGCAACTTGACTAGTATATAATAGTAGTAGTAGTAGTAGTAGTAATAATAATAATAATAAACCAGGTACCAGTGACTAATGCCTGGAATCCTAGCAATTTAAGAGGCTGAGATCTAAGAACAATGGTTCAAAACCAACCCAGGCAGGAATGTCTGTGAGGCTTTCACTTTCAATTATCCAGCCAAAAGACAGAGTAGAACTTTGGCTCAAATGGTAGAGTACAGCCTAAGCAATCATAAAAGCTAAGAGACAGCTACCAGGTCACGAACTCAAGACCCTGTAGTAGTACAACAGAATAATTGCTAATTCTCATTTTGTACCAGGTTCCACCTTACCATAGTTCAATATTTTAACAGTAGCTTGAGAGTCACTGACATGAGGATAGTGCAATGATAAAAGTTCAGTATCCATCATAAATAAAATATCTTTCAGTATCCTAGACTTAGACCTAGTGTAGGTAAAAAAATTCTCCTCGAGGCCCGGAGTTTGGCCTAGTGGTAGAGTGCTTGCCTAGCATGCACCAAGACCCGGGTTTGATTCCTCAGTACCACATATGTAGCAAAAAGCCAGAAGTGGTGCTGTGGTTCAAGTAGTAGAGCCCTGAGAAAATCCAGGCACAGTGCTCAGGCCCTGAGCCCAAGCCCAGGACTGGCAAAAAAAAAAAATTCTCCTTGGGTCTGTGTTGATGTTTACACTTCTGTTATTATCTTACACTTCTATTTTATTTTTTGTCATGGATATGGGACTGTCAATAGTTATGGGCTAGGAATAATTCAAAAGCAGAAAGCTGGGTAGGTAAGTTTTTTTGTTTTTTTTTTTTATGTCTGATATGTAAACAGGATCAAATACTCTCAACCCTTCAAAGAGTTCTCAAGTTCTTTCTAACCTCAGAAACCTGAAAATCCAGAGACATTCATGTAGGAATGTAATATTTTTTGCTGCAGCTATGTCTTAAATGCCTTGAAAATGTCATTACTGTCTTATATTCAGTTATTCATTAACTCCATTCTGCTACCCTTCTAAAACTCTCCTTAGATCTTGCAGTATATTTTCCATTCATAGGCATTTAAATCTTTATGTACTTACCAAATAGGCAAAGACTGCTTCGTGGAAATATTAACCATTCATGGTACATAGAGTTTAAAAGGCACAGAGAATATTTTCTACATGGAAGCGTGCCTAGACACCCGCTAGAGGGAATGGCAATTCCCTCTCTCCACAAGGAAGGATCTTGAGCCAATGCCCATAAAAGCAAATGCTGCTTGAAAGAGACTGGACTGTGACACCAGGTTGCCTGAGACACACTAGTTAGTAGGTCTGCTTACTACCCCTGTGAACTTGGGGCAGATTAGTTTCCTCTTCTGTAAAGTGGGGTCAGGAGTGACAATGCCTAACTCAACCAGATTATATTTTATGAAGAATCAACTCACTCTTTCTACATAGGAAGTTTCAGAACCCTGTCTGCCACACATATAGCAATCACATATTTTTGGGTTGAGCTAGGGTCTCAATTATGCAGCTCAGGCTACACTCAAACTCATGGTTTTCCTGCTTCAAGCCTCCGAAGTACTAGAATTACAGGCATATGCCACCACACTCAGCTGTTTTTTTGAAGTTAATACTAATTCTTCTAATTACATACTTATATGAAGTAGGCTTGTGTTATTGAAACATGTTACACCTTTTCCTTTTCCTTTTTTTTTTTCGTGGTTCATGTGGCTTGAACTCTGCCTGGGTACTGTCCCTGAGCTCTTTAACTCAAGGCTACCGCCCTACCCTTGGGCCTCAGTGTTGTCCCTGAGCTCTTCAGCTCTAGGCTACTGCCTTATCCTTGAGCCAAGCCACATTTCCCTGTTTTCTAGAGGCTAATTGGAGATAAGAGTCTCAGGTCCTTTTGTGCCTGGGCTGGCTTTGAACCTTGATCCTTAGATCTCGGCCTCCTGAGTAGCTATGATTACAGGCGTGAGCCCTTGAGCTCAGCTTCACTTCTTCCTTTCTTTGATGATTATGAATAATAAAAATGTATACAATTTTCACATTAGAAATTCAACCAAACTCACTCTTCTATGATTTGTATATGTGACTCCTCTATTAAAAGTTGTGGAGATGATTAGCATTTATGTCAAGTTAAACAATGCAATTAATTTTCCCTAGTTGTATGCATGAATCAAATTTAGTTTTTAAGACATAAATACAGGAAATGATCAGTACCCAGAAAAACTAAAACCACACATTTTCAAAAAACCTTGAAATATATTTATACGTGTCAGATAAAATATATACAATTACTTATACATTCTAGTATATATGTAGTACATATATGAGACTATATATATCAATATATATAATACATAATATATAATTGAGATGTATATCAATTATATTTTCTGATGTAGGTGTAAATATGTTGCTGATATTTAGTGGCAATGAAAGAAAATTACTTGAAAAGGTGATTATTTCCTGGGATTCATGATTCGCCTCAATGGAAGTGAAATGGATAAGTGTCATTCTTTGCCTGAATAGATTTCCAGGTCTTGTAGCACAGAGCAATTCCTCCAGAGGGAACTTACCTTGCTGCAAACTCAAGTGTCTGTAGGAGTATCGCAGCTCCTGTGGAATTCCTCCCAGATACACAGGTGAGTTTACCAGCACAGGCTGGGTTCCAGCCTCTGAAGTGTGTGCCACCAGTTCATTCATACTTGCAGATAGGGTGGAGCCCTCTCTTTTGATAATTGCTTTATTCCACTTTCCATCGCAATAAGACAGACTGAGCTCCACTTGTGTCAGGGTAAAATTGACATTCAACCGGAAGCTCAGTACTCCATTCTTCAGTTCCATCTGTTTCATAGGTTTTAAAAAATAAAAGAAAAAAAACAAAGAAAATAGCTGTAATAAAATAAAGGCTTCAGAACAGGAGTGTGGAACAGGGCAGAAGGTCAGCTTCTTGAAGAAAAGCAAGAAATTTCCTCGAAAGCACTCTATAAAAACATTCTACTTTAGCCTAAGCCAAACTGAAGAAACATAATGAAATACTTTGCAAGCTTACAATTGACATGAAGAATGGCACATTGAATCAAACAAATCCCTTCCCAGTGAAAATTATGCTGAACAATATAAATGCTATGTTGGCCTATACTTTGCTTCAAACATAGTTAAGAGACTAAGTCCTAGTATAAGTGCCTGAGTAACTGAAGAGAACAGACTAGCTTAAACTATGAATATTTCTTAAATCTTTGGAAAATACAACTTCATAAACCAATTTAATTTGGGTGAAAATATGACAAGACAATAAGAAAATGAAAATGTCATACTTGATGAAGTATATTTTGACTGTTTTGGGGACCCAATTTCAAAACTGTTAGATATATTTTAAGTCAATATTTCATCTTCACTTTGACTCTTTAACATAATGTCTTCTGTGTGTATCCTTTTAGATTAATGTTTCATTTTCCAATCTGAGCAGACTATCTAAATTTCTATAGAAAAGGTAATATAGTTATATGTTATCCTTTGAAATATTACGTGATACTTTTCTTACTGTTGTTTTTAGTGGGTCTTAAAAGTCATATAAGCAGCCTGGAACAGTTCAAAATTTATGTCATATCAGATTAAAAATTATATTTTCTATGTAAATATCATCTTATGAAGTCAACCAGGTAGGCAGAGAATAACCTTCATTTGGTAAATATTGAGTTTTTCTCGATGTTTGTATATCTGATAATTTAAGACATAGGGCAGTTCCTAAATACCACACTAAAAGCAGAGGTGAGAATGTGAGGGAAATGATAACCAAGGTAGTGATATGTTACCATGGGAACAGAAAACAGGAAAGAATTACAGTAAGGTTTGTAGAGTGTCCTTTAACGAGGGCACTTAATAGTCTCAACAGTGTGGGAAAATTAGACTTAAAGAAAGTATGTTAAATAAGAGAAGGGACATAGATTGACGGGATATGTTAAATAAGAGAAGGTATATAGGTTGGCAGGAGAGTCTTACTAAGCATATAGGAGGAAGGTTTTTGGAGGATTTAAAAAACATAGAAAAAGTTCATCTTTTTCTCTTCTTCTCTAATACCAGAGCTCTACTCTTCCCATTGTTATCTTGGATGAAAGTGAACCCTCCCAGTCATTAGAATTATGCAATGGAAACTAAGTAATCAGTAAACATATAGAAAGTATACAATTATATGGCTTTTGTTCCTATATCCTGGAGGTCCTTTCATTTAGCTTCATCCTGTATGGCCTTACGTATCTAGGTTTTGCTCTATCGTAAATCTCTGCTAGGAGAGCCCAAGGTTTCTACTGATTATGACAAATGAGGGAAGCCATTGAGCCTATGTTCCTTTGAGTCTGGCTTACTTCACTTAATATGATTTTTTCCAAGTCTTTCATTTCCTTACAAATATGTATAAATGTGTATAAATACCACATCTTGTTGATCCAATCAACAAAGGTATTAAAAATAAAGGACAAGTCAATCAACAAAGTACTTTAAAAAACAACTTGTCAGGGTCAAATAAAAAAGTAAATATGCCAGATAAATGAAAAGAATCACAGACACCATCATCATTTTGGGATAAGTGGGGTGTTTTACTAAAATCACCAAATTAAAAGCCATTCAAAAAGAAGGCTCTCTTAGCAGCTGCAGCTTCAAAAGAATGTACTCCTTACAAACATACTGAGTTTGAAATATGAAAATAGCCAGAAGAGATTTTTTTATGGAGATGGTAGAACAGCAATACTTATTGATTTGGGATCGTCCCGTAAAATGGAGCTTGTTCATGACAAAAGAAATAAGCATCCAGAAGAATAGTGAAAACAAAATGTGTGTGTGTGTGTGTGTGTGTGTGTATGTGTGTGTGTGTTGATAAATGTAGTCTTTAATAAGGCCAGTATTTTAACAGGAAAGGCAGAGAGGAATTTTTTAAAGTTACAGTATTCTTGGAGAAAGTAAAAGGATTTAATGAAAGAAGGACTTAATGAAAATCAATAGAAAGTTTGGAAAGGAAGTAGGAAACAGTACTGTAGGTACCTTTTTAAAGAAGATGTTCGATAAACATCAAATATATGAATAAAATATCTGTTGGACTGGAATTATGAGAGGCACTGACAACTTTAGATTACTGTTTTGCAGTGGAGAGGAATGGGGGCTGGTATTAAATAAGAAAATGGAAATCTCAAGGTCACCGCAGATACATATATATGTAAATAAACATACATATATGAATATATAGACATAGTCTTTTGGCCCTGTGTCAAAAGATAATGATGGAAATGACAATTTTCTAGAAACAAAATTAGATTTTCTTAATTCCTTCTACCTCATCTGTTTCTCTAAAACTACAATTGTCACAGAGCTATTTCTAGTTAAAAAAGAATACCAGAGAATAAAATAAAAAAACTTAAGAAACTGCCCTTACCAAAGAAAAAAAAAAAAACCAGAGATATAAGAAACATTTTGAATACTCCATGGAGCTCCACAACTAAAAATTACTTGTGGGTTAATGAATTAAAATAGAGGTGAGTCTGGAAAGAAATCACCATTTAAGATGATGCCAAGACATGTGTAAGCCCTTTCAAAGTCAGGTCTAATATTTTAAAGTCAATTTAATTAATTTCATTCACATACGGCCATGTAGTCGGATCCATCTTTGTTGTAAGTGAAAAGCAGCAATCCATTGAATTGGTCCGTCCTGAAATTCAGCGAGATCTCAAATTCTGTCCCACCACGAAATGTGTTTGAGTGAAGTTCCAGGAATCCTTGACAGATAGGAGTAGGTATATGTTAGCACATCACCAGCTTCATGGGCATGTCTTAAATCCAGGACATAGCCTGTCGTCGTGTCATGACACAAAAGGACATGCAAATGATGCTATGAAACCCTTCCTGCATTTTTATTAGAAATAGCAAAAATGAACTTGGCAGCCTTTGAAGAGGAAACCATCTTCTCTTCACATCCTGTAAAGATGCATCTGCATCATGTAAGATATTTGGTAGCTTTGTTGAATGAGAAAAGCTCAAAATAATGACTTTAGTAACAAAAGTTAAGGAACGTGCACACAGATCACTACATTGTTAATGACAATAATTTAAAGTCATTTTATACCCAAACAGATTAAAGATGTAGAAGATTGAGTTGGGCACTTCTTTAAGAAAATAACCACATTCACCAATCCAACGTTTTCCATTCTGCTTCCTTTCCCTGATGGACATTAGAAAAAGGTCCTGGCTGAGAAGAAAGCCAGGGGTATTGGCTTCACTATTTCTAACATTAATCATTCCTGCTCTTGTCATCCCATGGATGGATCTTTTCACTAGCTCTCTATTAATGGCCTACTTAAGTCTTGACATAGATGAAAGTTTACACTCCAGTAATATGGCTAACTTACATCATTATCTACATAGTGAGTGAAAATACTTATTTATGAGTCAATCTATGATCTATCTGGTAGTGGAACTGAGATTTGAATGGAGGACTCTGCTCATGGTAGGGGTCGTCCCTAGCACTAAGCAAATGCCTTTGAAACATTTTTTTAAAGTAAAACAGCATTCTGAGTCACAAACAGCTTGTTTACCAATGGCTATGTGTAACTACCACAGAAACCATGAAGCCTGTGTCCTTATGGTTAGAATTGCGACATGTAGATACATAGTTATAAAATTTCTAATTTATACTGGATATTTTGGAAATGTGTTTGGGTATCCTAACAAGGCATTTCTGGTTTCATATGATGTCAAAGTAAATTGTACAGAGATTAAACTGTTTCCCATAGAAAACATTTACACTGTTTTAGTTTAGATCTTAAATGCCTCCACAGAGGCCTATGTGTTAGCAGCTTTTTTCTAGGGTTAGGTAATGAGGTGGTAGAACTACCAATAGGCAAGGCCTAGGTTGCTGCAGGCATGCCCGCATAAGGGATGGTGAAACCTTGCCACTCTGTGTTCTCTTTTACATCCTAACTCTGCACACACTCTCACTAAGATTTTTTGCCTTATGTGCATAAGTCCAAGGCCACAAGCCCAAACTAATCATGGACTTGAACCTCCACAAAAATGAGCCAACATAAATCTTTTCCTAAGTTGATTTATAACAGTGAGGAGAAGCTGACTAACATGCGTTGAAGCAATCACCAATGTGTATGTCATGTATAAAGTTACCTGATCCCAGGAAGTGAGCACCTTCCTGTAATGAGGCAGGGCATCCCTCCCAGCTATTATACACATTCACTTGGTCTTCAGAGCTCTGCCAATCCAGGGGTTCCCAAATAACAGAGGGGTTGTAATTCTTCATGAAATGCACATCTTTCAGACAGCCCACAAAACCTTTTTGGGTGATCTCTGTCAAAGTTGAAACATAAGTAGAAATGTACATATTACATGACCTATTTTGAAAAAAAATTTTTGCAAGCAATTAAGTTTTATTTCTAATAAAGTAGAAAATAAAAGAGCAATAGCTCTCCTTATCGACTTACTTGCTTCATGTAAATACTTTGCCACCGTTGATAGCCAACAGTAGCAGTTTTATGTTTTGCTCAGGTTCATACTCATAACTACAGACAGATATTCATGTATAGATTTTCAA
Organism: Megascapheus bottae; assembly: GCF_031878675.1. Classification (NCBI taxonomy): domain Eukaryota; kingdom Metazoa; phylum Chordata; class Mammalia; order Rodentia; family Geomyidae; genus Megascapheus; species Megascapheus bottae. The sequence continues at coordinate 4,222,417 of NW_028327858.1, forward strand.
AACTATTGTACTTTTTTATTGCCTTTTGAACTAACAGAAATTCTGGAAACTAAAGGATCCCAGGATTCTTTCTTCTGGTACTTCAAAGGTCAAGTGCAATGACAACTACATTTTTTTTTCTTTTAAAGATCAGTCGTTAGTGTCAATCTTAAATTTGGAACTCTTGAGACCAGGTGGGTGTGAGTTTTAGATACTCAGCAAATCTGGGATAATAGGAGGTTAAGAGAACTATGAGCAAATGAGAAAATTAAAAATGGGGCAAGGAAAGTATCAACAACAAAACACAGCATGTACGCCTCAGGCCACATGTTTCCCCAAGAGTGCAAGATAAGACATCAGCTGTGAGCTCTTGGCCACATGGTAGGGATGGTACTGAACAGAGATCTTAAAGACAATTGGGTAAAAGCATTCTCTCCTCTACAAACATCTCTAAGGAGAAAACTCAAACTCAAATACAACTTTCTCCAAACTTTAACCAGAAAATGTGTTTGATGTTCAACCAGGCTTAAATGAATGCTGCTACCTAGGAATAAATTATATTTACCTGGGTCCTGCTTCATTGTAAAATTTACATAGATATATTGCAAATCTCTGAGAAAGGCTTGTCCCTATGTCTGCCTAACTCCAATAAGGATTTGGGAGAAAGAAACTCCTGCAATCATTAGATTTGGGAGAAGAAATAAAATCCCTAGAATCATTAGCACTATATTTGAAAGGCAATTTTTTTCTGCCTGAGGTTTCTATCAAATTTTATTAACTTCCTCTTACAGGATGTTTGTTTTTTTCTCATACTGAAGACAGGGAAATTATCCCATCACATGCTAATCATCATAAATTGATTCAACAGCACATATGTCGTATCAAACTCACCCAGATCCTCCCTGAGAATAGAATAACTCTGAGGTACTCCTCCCACGAAGACCCCATTGTTATCTCCAACTATTGTACTGCCATTCCGGGAGGTCGAGGAACCTATAGAAAAACAGAATTTCAAGATCATCAGTCACTCATCTCCTAATTTAACAAGCTCTAAAGCCCTCTGGAGAGTGTCAGATCACTGCTTGGCCTTGGATCACCTTTCATGTCAGTCCCTGTTCCTTTCCTTCGATCACTGAGTCTTCATCATCCTGACATCACAATATTGATATGATTCAGATCTCCTCCATTCCTGGGCTTCTTCCCTTCTCTGTAAGTGGATTTCTAGAGGTTTCCAAAGAGATGAGAACTGGGCTGGATACAGGTAATAACTACTCGGGTCAAAAACAGCAGAGGAGCCTAGATTGTGGATGGCTTCTAGAGAACTATCTAACTCCTTCCTTCTTTGAGAGCAAAGGGAAGTTTACTCATGTGTTTCTAAAACTCAATACACTCTATGTACTCCTTCTTATCTATGGGCTTTGATTTTTAAATATTATTCTTAGTTAACAGCTCCCAAGCGTTCTAATCTGCACCTCTTCCCAGAACTCAAACTTCTTGAGCCAGCTTCTTATCTCTACTGGATGTCCTACAGATAAGATAGACTTACATTTTCAAAAACAAACTCACACCAGTCTCTCATACATCTTAGTTTTGGAAAGAGATTAAAGCTGCATCTTGCTTGGCTGACTTCAAAATGATCCTCAAATCTCAGCCTCCTCACGAGCTAGGACATAAATGTGAGCTGGCAGTGCCCAGCCCTGATTTTCCATTCTCAGCATATACATTACTTGACACTTGTTTAATATTCATTCATTGTTTATTACTTATGTATTCAGTCATTTTCTCTTGAAAAAATGTAAACTAAAAAGTTCGCTTCACTGTTTGTATCCAAAGGACTTAGGACAATTGTAGGAGTGCATTAAAGTGAGGTAGAGCCTAAATAAATAAATAAATAAATGCTTGCATCATCATCATCATCATCATCATCATCATCATCATCATCATCACATCATTATGCAATCCTCTAATTTCGTTTTCTTTTTGTCAGACCTGGGCCTTGAACTCAGGACCTGGGCACTGTCTTTGGGCTTTCTCAAGACTAGAGCTCTACTACTTGAGCCACAGCACCATTTCTGGCTTTTTGCTTTGTATGTGGTATCGAGGAATTGAACCCAGGTCTTAGTGCATGCTAGACAAGCACTCTACCACTAGGCTCTACTCCCGGCCCCAATACTGTAATTTCTAACATTGCTTGAGCATAGTAGAGGAGTAGGATGAAAAGGCAAGATATAGGTGTAAAGAATTCCAGAGTTGTATAATTTGGAAAAAAAATCACCCTCTCAAATCTTTTTTTTAAAAATCTCTAAATTCAGATAACTGCTTTACTCTAGTGAAGGTCAAGTAACTCAAGAGAATGCAACTGAGATCTTTGGAAATAAGTTGCAGAGAACACATAAAATACAGAATAATCAGTAGTGATTTTGCTCTTCTGTTGTGCTGAAGCCCTACATAGAAGAGCAAATGGACTCTGTATTTCATCATTTTGAGAGCAATCCAAAGACAAATTCAGCAACAATGTGAGTAAAATTAGGCAGAGAATATGACAGAAAGAAAATAATAGAAAGAGAAGAAATGAGACATAGGGCAACACTAGCATTATCAATATATACATGTGCATATATATATATATATATATGCGTGTGTGTGTATGGAAGAATTTACCTGTATATAGTCCATCCACAGTAATCTGACCGAAAGCCTGGTGTCTAATGGCAATTATTTCATGCCATTTGCCATCATTATATTGTTTCCCATGATCATTTGCTGTGGTAACTTCTACTGATAATCCCTTAGGAGAATGAATGAATAAATGAATGAATGAATGCTTATATAAAAGCACATGACCAGAACCTTACACATTTGTTACACCTGAAGTTAGAATTTTCACATTATAATCCTGCCATAAAGCTTTCAAATTGGACTCAGGTTGATATGCAGCATCAGAGTATCTAGATAGTTGATTGACCATTCAGTCTTCTTATGATCTCTTAGGAGAAAAAAAATGAATAAGTGAATAAATGGCTAGGTGAAAACATAGGCAATGAGCTTTATGTATTTGTTATAAAGCAAAATGCAATTTTTGTCAGTCCTGGAGCTTGAACTTAGGGCCTGAACACTGTCCTTGGACACTTTTTGCTCAAGGCTAGCTCTCTGACACTTGAGCCATAGCATCACTTTTGGCTTTGTCTGATTGTGTGGTGTCAAGGACTTGAACCCAGAGCTTCATGCGTGCTAGGTGAGCACTCTAGCTGTATGCTATGCTCCCAGCCCCCAAACATAATTTTTACATTATCATCCTCTCACAAAATGTTTAAATAGAACACAAGATTAAAGCTGGGTGTTTTTGTAATGTGTATCTCTGAAAACCACAGTGGCCAGTCCTGAGAACTGATTTTGAAAGGAGAGCTTCCTCACAAAGGCACTTGCATTTTCAGTGTTTATATTCTTAAGCAAGACACTCAAGTTTTATATTCTAAAATGTGAGGCTCTAATTTTCATGGTAAACAGAAACTTTGGAAAAGATGGTCAGGATTTAAAAATGAATGAATTTGTTCTGTATGTAAAGAAATTTCAGATAAACTAGCTTACCTTTTCATTCATGAAACAATAATAACCAAAGAGATTAGATTCATGTTAACAACTAGACAGTAATGAATCCATTGATCTTAAGTATAGAGTCAAAGTGTGCAGTTTTTGAAATCTAATATTTACAGTGTGGATAAGGTAATATTGGCATAATTAAAAACCTGTTGCTAGAGTAGATACAACCTCACTAATGTCAGACTCTAAGGTTAGATATTAGCAAAAGGAAGTAAAGGGTAAGAAAATAGTAAAAGAGAAGAATAAACTTCCATTTCAGTATGTTAGGGTAAAGTAACCACTTTTGAAGTATGTTATGGCTAGCATAAGTTTGTGCTAATAATCATATCAGACTAAATGAAAGATATTCCAGCTTTATCACAAATATTACTTACTTCTCACATTTAAAAAAAGTCCTTTCTGTGCTTCTAAGCAGCAATTAATTTTTCACTTAGTCAAATGGATTACTTAGCAAAAATCAAATCATTCACAAAGCTCTTATAATATCTAAAAATAAGGAGTAAAATTTGGTAAATTTCAAAAATTATTTGGAATATTCCACCAAACTAATAATAGTGTCATACTGTTTCCATAAGTGAAAACTGATAATCATCTGATACAATCACCCAAGAATTATAATGCACAGAGTACAATGCTATTCCTAGTATTTCAAGTACATTCAAACACTTTGTATATGTCCCTAAAGTAACTCCATTGATATATAATATGTCTACTCTATCCATTTAAATGGCTCCTGTCTGGTCTCATAATGTACTAGATCACAAGTATGACATATGGAATCTCATGTTACCAAAGTAAAAAAAAAAGCCATTTAATTTCCCAGAAGGATAAGGGCCACGCTTCTCACATGGACAATATCCCAACTTCTCAAGACAACTTGTTCAACTGGAAACATCACCATTTGGTGAGGGTATTTCTTGTCCTTGCATGTTTATGAGTTGATTTTCCTTCTCTCTGTTTTCTTCTTTGAAAGAGAGTTTATTTTCTCCAACTCTATTTCCACATTTTAATATTTTACAAACACACATTTCATTATCGTAGTTTAATAATTAAAACCAGGACTGGTGTCGTGCCCAATTAATGTGCCCTAGTAGCATGCCCATTAGTTTTTCCATTAGTGAATTCAACAATACTAATGGGATTACTAGCATGGGATGCTAATTGGGCGTGACATAAGAAACTGGCGTACTTCTTAGCATACCCCTGCTAATGATGAAATTAATGAGCATTTTATTAAATGCTGTCTCATCAAAGTGTACTTCGTTAGCGTTAAAATTGTTACAAACGATGCTGCATTCTAAGATCAGGTGTCTGCAAAAGTGGTTCTTCATATTTTCTTTGGCACCAACATGAACTATTAATAGTTCTCTGCCTTAAAAGTCATGTTTATTGGAGATAAATCCAAGTATATAGCTACCACCAAAGCATGTCTACGTTGCTTTTGTGTAATACTTAGGGGAATTTGGAATGGTATGCTTCAATAATGATTTTAAGAGTCACTCCCTCCACAAATATTAAAAGACTAATTATTTGATTGGTCCTGATGTCATAGTACGCTGTTTGCTTTTTCCATATGGAAAACAAAATACCAGATACGTTCAATATGCTCTATTCAGAAGGAGTTGAAAGCTATCATTATCACAGCTTTGGTCTCAAGGAAAATAGAATGTGATGTGAATTTTCTGTTAGTGTTACTGGACAATGAAGTCATAACTATAGGCCATTACTAGTCAGAAAGTATCACCTGATCAAGTATATTCAAAAGGGAACCAAATATAGGATAAGAGGATTGAAGCTATTTTGGGAGAATTGACAAAAACTACAATTTGCAATTCACTTTTCTTATGTATCTCTATGTAATGCTTCCAGTATTCAATCAACAATACAACACAAATGGATTCCTATAATAAATTACTATCAAGAATCTCCTCTATGCCCCTGGAACATGTGTGTGTGTGTGTGTGTGTGTGTGTGTGTGTGTGTGTGTGTGTGTGTGTGTGTTCGCACATGTATGCCATCCAGGACCTGCTTGCTCTTCAATTTGGCCCAAAATTGGTATTCTACTTCTTGAGCCATAGCTCCACTTCTGTCTTTTTGGTTAACTGGAGATAAGAGTCTTAGAGACTTTTGTTCAAAGGCTAGCTTTACACCAAGATTCCAGCCTCAATATTTAAGTGAAAAATCATGTTCTAACCTGGGCCCAGATTTTTCCTGAACACTTTATACTGAATACATCAGAAAATGGGAAGAAATAATAGTCAATTTTTATATCTCTTCCAGTAATGCTCACAGCTAATTGTGTTGAATTATTGAATGTTTATTACGGTTTTTAAAACTAAAAATGTACAGGATGATCTCAAATTATTTTACAACTGTGTGTTAAACAGTCACTTAGAATTTCCCTGAGAAGATTCTTTTCACAACTCAAAGTTTAATTATTTCAAATAAATTCAGGAACTGCTACTTAAAGATAGTCATCTTTCTTATTTTTTGAAAAATGTCAAAATATTTTTTACCAAACAGATAAATATGTGCTAAATGATAAGTTAAATTATCCAGCAAATGGATAATTTTCTTTAATTTTTGAGTTAGTAGTATTTTACCAATAGTTATCAACTTAATTAACCAGTAAACCCATCAAGATATTTACTAAGAATCTCTTATGTTCCAATAATTGTGTTGAGTCCTAGCAATAAATTGTGACCCAAACAGCTGTAGACTTTATCCTCACTCAACTGTACATTCTGATAGGAAAGACATTGAACTCAGGGGCCAGTGGCTTCTAATTATAATCCTAGCTACTTGGGAGGTTGCCCTGGAGGATCCTAGTGTATAGCTATCTTTGGTATGCATCTATAATTCTTCCCAATGGATAATAGGATCTGGCTGCTCCTGACTGAAATCTTAGCTACCTGGAAGACTGAGAGCAGATAGATAGCATTTCCAAACCAGGAAGGATAGAAAAGTCCACAAATGTAGGGGGCCGAATGTGGGGTCAGAGTGACCTTGGACCTGCACAGCTGTGTAATAAACTATTAGCATGACTTTGGACTATGTTAATCACTTCTTGTTTAACATACGAATACAATGCCTGGCAGTTTCCTGGTTTTGAGAAAAGTATTTAAAATTGGAACTAAAAAATAAATGGAGCTACAATCTTAAGCTCACAGCCTTAGGCTATAGTCTTAAACTCACATTAGGCTGCAGTCTTGGGTTGCTGACTTGAGCTGTAGACCTCCCAACCCCACCTGTTTGATTATTGTCTTCTTTTCCAACTCCTCACCCCCTAAATCAGGAATCCCCATTCCATGCCAGCTGGCCCCAGCACACAAGACTTCACCTCAACCAAAGAAACTGGATATGGTGGTCAGTGTTTCCATCACTGGTACAATGGGAAGCTTAAAATAGGAGAATTATAGTACACACACAAGCACTAGCAGGAAGCATAGCTCAAGCTCATAACAAAATCCCAGCCCCTAGAATGTCTGGAGGAATGACTCAGTGGCAGAATACCTGAGGGGCAAGCATTAAGTTCAAACCCAATGAAACTTGAGATCAAACTTGCAAAGGAAAGAAGACATATTAAGCATATAATTACCTGCATGTTGGGCACAACAAAACATTCACTAAAATGATGTATTTAAAAACAGAAAGGTAGAAAACTGGGTTAGAATGATACTTTAAGTATGTAAAATATAATAAGAAGTATTAAAAAGTAAAATCCTACACCTATTTAAAATTAACCTAGTTCTGTGGGGGAGCTAATAATGGCTCATGTCTGCCAACCTAATTACTCATGAGGCTGAAATCTGAGAATCTAGGTTCAAAGCCTGCCTCGGGAGGAAAGTCCATGAGATTCCTATCTCCAATTAACTTCAAAAAGCCAGAAATGGGGGAAAACCGTTGAGCCTATGCTCCTTTGGGTCTGGCTTACTTCACTTAATATGATTTTTTTCAAGTCCTTTCCATTTCCTTACCAGTGGGGCAATACCATTCTTTCTGATGGCAGCATAGAATTCCATTGTTTATAAGTACCACATCTTCTTGATCCAATCATCTGCTAGTACACATTTAGGACTCTCCTTGCAGAGGATTACAATAGTGCAAAACCTAAATACATAAGGTCACATAGGATGAGACTAAATCAGAGTTTCTAGGATATGGAAACAAGAGCTTTATCTTGAGTGATTGTTATTCTTAATGTACTATGTTATTTCTTTTCTCCTTTGTTGCCCTTTGGTTTGTTTGTTCATTTGAAATAGAGAAGAGAAGGGGGAAACAAGATGATTGAGAGGGGGCTGGGGGAGGGAAATGGGGACAAAAACATAAGAAGGGGTATCAAAGTGTGAGAAATAATGCACCCACTATCTGGCAAATGTAACTGTAACCCCTCTATACATTACCTTGATAATAAAAAAATAAAATTGGAAAAAAAAAGAGCCAGAAATGGAGCTATGATTCAAGTGGTAGAATACTAGCATTAAACACAAAAGCTTAGGAACAGTGCCCAGGCACACAGTTCAAGCCTCGTGATGAATAAAAGAGAAAAAAAGTAGTTTAGCTCTAATTTTGCATACAAGAAGCTATGCATATTTTCCTACCCAAAATGAGAATAATAGAAGTCTGTATCAAAAAACAATTTAGCCCTCAGTTTCATCCATTGTCTCAAAATAAGTGAGTCATTTATTATTTATTGAGCAAATATGACCACTTACCCTGCATTAGTAATAAATTCCTTGGAGGTAAAGCACGACACAGTCTTTGCTAGTGTGAGGTCATTGTTTTATAGATTGCATCTTGACCTATCAGTAGTTACTATAGAGTATCTGATTACATTTTCCCAAATATACCCTAAGGCAATTCTTCTGGACGAATACCTTGCTTTTCAAAACATAAATTAATTGTCACTGAACTGAAAATACATGCAGATTGGGGGTTTGTTGAATTTTTTGGCTTGTGGAGAGAGATTGCTTGAAACAATCTTATCAGTTCATGGCTGGCCGCTAGCAGCTATGTACATACATTTAGAATTTGGCTGTGCAGGGCAGGGATAGCTCAGTCAAGACAGGCTTAAGAGGAAATTCTTGAAAGAGAATAAGGGGATAGAAATTATGGGCAAAGCCTGGTGAATGTTTCCCAAGGGCTTAAGTATTGCACCAGCCTGTCCATTGGATCATAAAGGAGATGGAAAAGGAGTTTCCAGGCAGGCATCCTAAGGATTACAACCCTGTGCCGTAAGTAGAGCAAGGGACTACTTGACTTATTTACTCTACGATACCCCATCCTAACGGATATTACATTCTTCAGAAAAGAGGAATGGGATCTTTGGCAGAAGGAATGATGGATGACCATACTATAGACCTGCAGACATCATATTTGACCTCTCCACAAGTTTTGCCTCATGTTTACAGAGAGGGTGTTAGTGTGGGTATGCTATGTGCTTCTGTGTTCATTAAATACTCAACATCTGAGTTGACTAACCCATTGTCAGTGTTTTTTTTTGGGGGGGGGCACGTTTTTTGTCCATTTTTCCAGTTCTGCATTCTCAGCCCCTTACTTCATATAGTGACTAAAGGATAATATATCTTAACGAAGTTACAGAAGATGAAACACATAAACTCAGGGCTGTGTCCATCATGAAACCGCGCTATTACAATATTTAAAGGACTTGGTTTAAGGTGGGGATGCAAACTGTACCTGACTCAAGTAGTTCCTGGGAGAATGAAATGAGGACCTCGGATACCTCCTTTAAAGCTCTAAAAAGAAGTTTGTTTATGCCTAAGGTCTTTCTCCATCAGGTTTCTCAAATATCCTTAGATATTAATAGGTTGAAAGGGGGAAAAAAAGAGTCATTTTTGCCCCATCTTCGTCTAAACTGTACTGTTTCTTTGTCTCCTTCCACCTCCATGTTGTCACCAATTTGCATCATCTCTCTCTCTTTTTTTCATTATACTCATTTGGATGTCCTTATAGAACACTTCATCCTACCCATAATGAACTTGTTTTTCCAAAAGATTTAAAATAAAATATTTTACTTATTTAGTTTATGACAAAGCTAGTATTATTACGGTCTATTCCTATATGGCCTCCATCAATTAAGATGATACATTTTATTTTATTATTTTTTTTGCCAGTTCTGGGCCTTGAACTTAGGCCCAGGGGATTTTCTCAGTTCCTTGGTATTTTCTCAAGGCTAGAGCTCTACCATTTGAGGTACAGCACCATTTCTGGCTTGTTTCTATATATGTGGTGCCGAGGAATTTAACCCAGGTCTTTGTGCATGCTAGGCAAGTATTCTACCACTATGCCAAACTCCCCGGCCAACATAATATATTTTAAACCTTTTCATCTACTCTTCTACCCCCTTCTCTCAGTTAACTAATTGCATTTGTAGATATGTTTTGCTGTGATATATATATATAGAGAGAGATATCTACATATAGATATCTCTCTCTATATATATATATATATTCTTGTTCTTCCTTTATTTTTTTCTCCTATTTACAATATTCTTATTTGGCACAGAAGAACAAAGTTCTAGTTGTTGTGTCATTAAATATTTAGATTGAACTTAATGTTGCTAGGTTTATTATTCATCTCTGAATTTTTTTCTCTACTTCAGACTCTCTTAGTTCTTGTTGAAATATTGTACTCTAACACAGTACATGAGTAACATTTTATCAGAATCTCTGAATAGTAAAAAAAAATCTTTCTTTTTTGCTAGAAGGCAGTATAGTATATTGCTGAAGTTCTTTGTATTTGGATTGTCTGACAATTGTTATATGGAATATTAATTTACATCTGGCTCAGATTCTTCACTTGCAAAATGATAGCATTATTGAGAATGGAAGAGTGGAAGTTCACATTTATGTTGACGCCGGCACATAGAGATCAAGTGTTTGCTTACTCTTTATCAGAACTTGCTGAATTCTTCTAATAAATTTATAATCAATTCTTTCTGAAATCTTGTTTTCTCCACTTTATATTTTAAACTATTTTCCCTTTCCCATTTATAGGATACATGTGTTTTTGTGTTCTTTCGAAACTCTTGGTAGTTTCTATCATGATTTTTGATATTTTTGATTTTTTTACTTTATTATTATATTTTGAGATAATAATGATCTTCAGCCTATACCATTTTGTTGTAATTTTATTTTATGTATGTCAATCCTGGAGCTTGCACACTGGGTTTGGACATTGTCCCTGAACTTTATTACTCAAGGCTAGGGCTTTATCACTTGAGCTACAGCACTACTTCTGGCTTTTTGGTAGCTAATTCGAAGCAAGAATCTTAGATTTTCGGCTGGGAGTTTGGCCTACAGGTAGAGTGCTTGCCTAGTATGCACAAAGACCCAGGTTCAATTCTTGGTACCACATATGTAGAAAAAAGCCAGAAGTGGTGCTGAGGCTCAAGTGGTAGACCTCTAGCCTTGAGAAAGTCCAAGGACAGTGCTCAGTCCCTGAGCTCAAGCCCAGGACTGTCCAAAAAAAAAAAACCTTATAGATTTTCTTACCCAGTCTGGATTTGAAACATGATTCTCAGATATCACCTTCCCGAGTAGCTAGGATTATAGCCCAGCACCCAGATATTGTTATTAAGTACTATAGTATCTATACTGGTAGTATCTTTCTCTTTTCATTTTTCAAATATTTTTATCATATACTTTTGAGTGACATTTTCAACACTACCTTCCAGGCTGGCGATATGAGGCTCAATGTGGCTATCTAATTGATCTCTGTCAAGTTTTCATCTAAGAAAATGAATATTTTCAATTTGTGATTGAACAGACCAATTTCAATTGATCTGCCTTGCTTTGTGTGATATCTGCATCTTCTTCCTGTCTCTGTGGGCCGTGGGCCACTGAGTCTGCTAAAGTGTGGTATTGCTTATCTTTGCTTACATCCTACTCATCTATTAGCATTCCTTAGGGAGCTGCAACTCCCGGAAGCAAGGAGAACTGCTTAATTGTGTGGCATTCCCATGCACTAGACAAGGAGTAATGAGCCCCTTGTCAAGATACTAAGATGCTTTTCTGCTCCTGATCTTGTGAATTGGAATTTCAATCTGATCCATGAGGGAAAACTTAGTGTGCCCCTTGTACCTAAAATAGTAGAACCTCACACTTGGTTCAGTAGGACCCATTTTCCCTCCATTGCAGCTCCAGGGTGCATGAAGTTATGATCTTCACTTAGAAGTTTTAGTTGATGAGCCTATTTGAAACTTGGATACAATGGGAAAGATGTGTCAGTTTTGCGAATGTAATACAAAGCATTTATTTGGCATAAATAACGTATGATATTCATCACCAGTTTTTTTAAGCCAAAGACACAAATTAATGGAAAGTAGAGGCTGGAAGTATGACCTAGTGGTAGAGTGCTTGCTTAGCATGCACTAAATCCTGGGTTCGATTCCTTACTACCACATAAACAAACAAACACACAAAAACTGGCTGTGGTGTTGTGGCTCAAATAGTAGCCTTGCAAAAGTCCCAGGACAGAGTTCAGACCCTAAGTTCAAGCCTCAGGATTGGCAAAAAAAAAGGAAAGTAGAATTGCCTATTCTTATCATTCACATGTTCAATATTCTGACAAATATCAAATGCTTGCTAATTTTTTTCAAATGGAAGAAAATTTGTTCAATGGTTTTCCACTGTCTATAGGAGAAATTCCATCCTTATTTCGCTGTTCATGAGGAAAATGACTGAGCCTCTGCCTTCTTGTTCAACTTACCACTTTTCCCTTTGATCCCATTCTCTGTCCATAGTATATTGAACTCAGTGTATTGAAAATGGAGCTCTACCTCTAGCACTTAAGGTTTGCTCTGCCTAGAAACTCTTCCAGCAGCTTCTCCCATCCATCATTAGTGTTTTCCCTGTCCTCTCCTCAGTACTTTCATCTTCATCAACTTTGCCTCATAATTTGTATCTCAGTTAAATATTAAAATTTCAGTCTGACAACTTAGAGGGAAAAATTACCCATATTTTGTGTTCTTGTAACACATAGTATCTCAAACTTTCTCTTTAGTAACATACATAAATATTTTAGATGAATTGCTTTCTGTGTACTTTCTAGATTTTTTTCCTTGGGGAAGTTACAGTTTACTTTAAATCATTGAAATCTGAAACCTACAGTATATTAGCAGTAGTTTGGTTCTGAAATAAAGAAGTGAAGGAGAGAAAAAAGGAAGGAGACAAAGAAGAGATGAAAAGTAAAAAGAAGGAAGGAAAGTAAGAAGAGAAAAGAAAGAAGGAAGGGAGAAATGGAGAAACACAGGGATCGAGAAAAGAAGAAAAGGAAGAAGAAAATTCTTTCTCTCTAAGGAAACTAAAAATAGATCAGATCAAATTTATCTAAATTTTCTTGTCCTTATGATGTAGCATTTATAATACATAGCTGTGCAAATTAGATGTTTGAAATTTAGCTCTGCTAGTTTAGCTGTGAGAAAGCTGCCTCAATTTGAAAATCATCACTGTTCACATAGGATAATAATTGTACTTACACTTACTACCTTAAGAGTTTCTGATGAAGATTTACTGTGCAAACAAATGCCTCCGTATCTAGCAATGAGTATGCTCTCAAAAATAACAACTATCATGATTAATAACGTACCTGAGGATCAAAGAGAAAATAGGGACGGCCATTCTTTAACTGCAGTGCAAAATACTCTTCCTGGTTTCCAGGTGAGGCAGCAAAGACAATCAACCCATTGGGTACCCTTGTTCGGAAGCTGGCCTTAATGCCTGGCAAGAGAAGGATGATCAGTGGGTCAGTGACATGTGTTCTAATGCATTCCAACACAAAGAGCAACTCTAGTATATATCGTGAATGATACAGAGATATAGACAATATATAATTTGATTTATAACTTAATTTTTTCTTCCCCGTCTTATTTTACTTCTCCATCTTCGAAATATTAGAAGCTTTTGGCTCTAGCTAGACATTTATTCTTATCATTTTGGTATCTGATTACGTCAGATTGATTGCTATATTCATGGTCTGCTTGGATCTCATGATCTTGCTGATGGATTGTATACTGAATTTTCCTTCTCTTTCTCTCCACAGTGGTATTCTGCCTCAACTCACTAGTCAAACTACCAGAGATTTTGCTCTCATTTCCTCTAATCAATGCACTGCTTTGGCAGAGACAACAATATGGAATTCATGTTATGGTTAAGAAAAAGGACGATGCTATTGGACGTAAGCTAGGAATATAGTGCTCAAGAAAACTATATCACCAATTAATTTTAGGAAAATCTAGCCAAAGCAAACAAGACAGGGTAAGAAGGGAGTATTCATCCAAACTGAAAATTATTCAACTATATGCAGGTAAAAGAATATGGAAAGACAAACATTTTTATAAACACCATGTTGGATTTCCAATCCTTATAACAAATAGCCCAACTAATATGTGAAACTTTACAGAGATCAATGAAAGCTTCTTGTTAGAAAGGAAGATTAAGTGCAAGAGAAATAAATTTGATTTGATGTTGTCTGGTAGATTTCCTTCACCCTTTTCAAGTCATTTATACTTGGCTTTCTTTGATTTTTGTTGTTGTTGTTTTCTTTTGATGTCCTTTATATAACCAAGATAAATAACAAATAAATTCTTTTTCATGAGTTTTATAAGGAAATTGAAATTTCCCATATCTATTGAAATATATTTTGACAACTATTATGGATAAATTACAGATAGATCCTAGGTTTTTAATCCTAAATAATTATGAATCCTAATTGTAAATCCTAAGTAACTTGTAGCTAATTATGTAAAGGTAGCTATATTTGCAATTTAATGGCTTTCAATACTAACCTAAATTTTTGATTGATGTGTAAAAGACTTTAAAAGAAATGTTATTGTCTTACCATAAGGAAGAGCAGTCAAATTCATAATTATTTTAAATGTTTCATAACTTATATATCCTTTTTTTTTGACGTTGGTTCAGCCTTATGACTTATGTAGGGAAGAGAATGATTACAGATAAGCAGGACCATGGAGAGCAGCAGAATGAAGACATCTAGGGGTGGAGCTTCTGACTGCCTTCCTGCTTCCTGTGTTTTCATCTTGGGCCTAAGATTAAGAACTCTAGTGAACCACAGGCACGTAGTGCTAGTTCCTTTGGTTTTATATGTTTATGATAAATACCAGCAGTGACTAAAATCAATGGTACAGAGAAAGAACACATTTCTCACATAAATAAAATGTATAATTCAAATTTAATTAAAAAAGCAAGATATGATGATTATTCTGAGATTCAGGGCTTTGCTTCCAGTGTTTAGAGAAATGATACAACACATCCTGTCTTTATTTATTCATTGAAAAAATAAAGGCCCACAGCACACGGTGCCACTACTCTAGACTAAACTGAAATAGAGATGTATGAATAGACATACATCCATGGCTAAACAGTTCAAAAAGCAGAAAATCCAATTTTGCAGGGAATTATTTAACTTTCATGTAAGTGTGCTTAGAACTTTAAAATTTTATTCCTTAGTAAGGCAACATCAAAGTTCAACAAAATAAGCAACAGGTAATGGATATTTGAAGAGGGTGGGATAGACTCAAGGGGAGGGTGTAGATAAATGAAGAGGAGGTTATAATATAGTAAGGACTTCAACATAAATCCTACAAAATTGAGAAAAAGAGCAAGGATTCAGCTGGGAGTGATGGCGAGAATGATGAATAGGTCATCTTGATAAAGATATAAGTAGCGACTCTTTTATAAAACTACTTAAAGGTAATAAAAATTACCAATAAAACAATGAATTTACAGTGTCATAGAGTAGGAAGAGGGGTTTTGTTTTGTTTCCTTGTTTCTGTAGTGCTGGGATTTGAACCCAGGGCCTTATCTGCTAGGCAAGTGCTCTACCACTGAGGTATACCTCCAACAGCAGGATTTGATTGTAAATTTGTTTCATTGTTATTATAGGTACTCTGACCACTGAGCCACTCCACTGGACCTGCTTGTGCATGATGTGATCTGTCTGTGATGGACTTCTGCATAGCTAGGGTTACAGGTGTGTGCCACCATATCCAGCTCTACACTGAGAAGAGATGATCTCTATCCAGACTAGCCTTAATCCCTAAACCTCCCAAACCCTCTTTTCCCCAAGCTGCTAGATTACATGCTGGAACCATTCTTATCCAGATCGGCAATGATATTTGTATTGTTGTTGGTGTTGTTTTTGTAACAAGAAAGCAATGGTGTACTATGAATGAAAAGGTTAATGAAGTAAAATATATTGTAATAAGCAGCTTTTTTTCCAATAAGAAACGGTGAAGTTTATAAACAAGGAGACTGATGTCACTTCACTGATACCTTTTGCTATAATGGTATTGTTATATTTTGCTAAAGGCATCCATTATTTGCTCAATCAACTGATATCATCATATTAAAAATAGGTAAATATTAAGTCATTCTTGCTAAAATGTATGTTTCTATCCTCCACATGTGTACTTCATATGTGTATACATAGCAAGATTTAAAGAAATAGGATAACCTGTAAAATTTAGATACTAGTACTGAGCTATGAATAGATTTTGATCCACAGCTTGAGAAAAATAAGTCACATTTTCATATGAGATTAAGAGTCCACAATAAATATGAATCAATCAGACAACAGACAATAGACTGAACAAATTCCATGATCTTGCTTTCATTTTATCAAAATACACTCTTTTTTAAACCACAAATAAAAGTAATAAAAGTATAGAATTCACTCTTAGGGAACTTGTCCTACAGTAGAAGAGGTATATTCTAGGTAGACATGAATTGTCTACAGTGGGAGATGTGTCCAAATAAATACAAAATATTAAAATGAGTACAGATGAAAATGGAACTTACAGCTTCAGTAACACACAAAAGTGACCAATTTTCTTCTTTTGAGAGTAGAGCAGTGCTTAAGAAAATTTCAGAGAGGCTGTGAGGATGCATGTTGATTGTGGTGAGAGAATTGCACTTCAGTGGGTAGACAATGATATGAAGGGCACTGTGAGTATTGAGTGATATCATAGAAAGGAAGAAATTAGCCACAGAGAAGACATGTCCCCAAACTTTTCTCTCCTAGGTTTCTTGGTAGTTTCCGTCTAGTTTACCTGCTTCTGTAATTTCCTGGAACTATTTCTTCTCATGGAAGAGGGAGAGGGTCAACCCAAAATCTTGTGAAGAAGAAAGCAATGCATCAGAATCCTGAGTTATCACTTACCTGGCTTTAAGGGGCATTAATCTGTTCCTGTGCCTTTAATGCTAAGGATATGGCAGACAGCACATTTTTTAATCTTGTTAGGAAATACGAAATAAACAGATACATCCTGAATTAAGAGTTACTCATCACTAAGCCTATGCATGTCCCTGAATCATAGTCATCAGAAAATTCCAACACTATACTCAAAAAGACCTGGCTCTGGGCCAGGAGTGTGGCCTAGTGGTAGAGTGCCTGACTAGCATGTATGAAACCCTGGGTTGGATTTCTTGGAACCACATACACAGGAAAGGCTGGAAGTAGTGCTATGGCTCAAGTGGTAGAGCATGAGCTTTGAGCAAAAAGTTTCCAAGGACAGTTGCCCAGACCCTGAGTTCAAGCCCCCAGACTGTAAAAAAACAGAAACAAAGAAAGACATGGCTCCATTCTTTGAAAAGAAAAAAAAACACACAGAAGAATTAAGTTGAAAAATTCCTTAAAATTAGGCAAGTGCATTTTCAAACGATTGAAAATTAACAATAATAAAATATTTTTAGGAAATTAACTTATTTTAAATATACACATTTCTGAGATTAAAAAGAGTATCTTCATATAAAGTTAATATATTCTATTACACAGATACTTCTGTGTTGTTGCAGCCAGAAAGATTGGACTTGACTTCATTGTTCAGGGTCTACATCCCTACTCGGTTCTATGACTTACAGATGGATTTCCAGCTTCCTATTTGCTGCATCTGGGCATGTAAAAGTCTAGTTTCCTAGAGAAATGACTTCTGTTATAATGCTTAATTTGAACTATGGAGATTAGTTTCTGAAATAGAAAAGACTTCTCTTTTTACATGACTGCCATTAGGTGGTGCTAGAAATGTCTCCATTCATAAAATATTTATGGCTAACCAGGCCTATAAATACATGAATAACAAAATCTTCATTGATTATACTTGCAACATAACATTGAGAAATACTCTAATCTATTACAAAAGGCCCTTGCTCTTTATCAGAACACCCAAAGTTGGTTATTTATTTAAATGTACATTATTAATTTATTTTTTTTAAATTACATTGTTTTTCAGCTTCTCATCCCAAACCAATTTTAAAATTATTTGATCAGCATTGTAAAATATGCATTGAAAACAGAAATTCAGATGAAAAGTGAAAGCAAAACTGAAGAGAATTCTGAACAAGGGGTTTTGATGCATACAAACACAATTTAATGTTAAATTTGATAAAGGCAAAGAATGATTTCTTTCATATTTTAAAATGATCCTCTATTTCTACCTTACAACAATTAAAATTATAACATTTTAAGTGTTAATATTACATTACAAAGTATTACCATGCTTACAGTGTCAAATGATAAAGACACAGGAAATCATATGCACTAGATATGGCTCAAAATATGTGATGATGGCTTTTATGTCCTGAAGAGAATGGGTCTTAGGTTCCTCAATAAAGAAGCTTTGGACTAGGTAAGCTACAAAATCTGTACTAGTGTGCAAATTTACAAATTAACAAAACGGAGTTTTCATTTAATTGCCTTTTCATTTCTGATCTTATCTTGAGATACTTCTTGAATTGTTTTCTTTCTGTCCTATACTTTATCCATTAGCAACCATTGCTAGGGTACATACTATTTAGGTCAAGAGTGGGCCTCAAATTTCTGGGAGAAACCAACGGGGTTGAAGAATACAATTTCACTCTATATTTTAATTTTTGATTCCAGAATGACACCGAATCTGATAGTCCACATTATAGGTTTTCATTTGGATACTTTTTATCATAATTTTATTGTTAGGATTTTTGTCTTTATCCTTGATTTGCAATTCTCTTTTCATAGTATAGGCTTGATTTCATGGTCTGTTATGTGGAAAAGCCATTTAACACTATATTCCAATTGTAATTTATTTTGACATATAGTTTCAGATAATGACAAATTCTAGCTTATTCCCCAGTTATTTAAAATTTACTAGGATTGCATTATCAGGAAACTTCTGTTTTATTTCCTTAACATTTCCAACATCTTAAACAATGGCACATGAAAGATAACCTAAAATATTTCTTGAATAAATACTTAATGACTGGAATACCACCCTTAGCATAGTTAAATATAGTTTCATTACACAACCTCTGTGACTTCTGTGCCTTCATTTCTGTTTCACTGGTTTATTTTTATGGCAGTAGAATGTTATTATTATTTTATAATATTTTGAGTATCTGACAAAATATTTTCCTCCATCCATTATTCTTTTTCCCATTTTTTAGTAAATTGTCTCTACTCATTCACTTTTTGTGTGCATATTAAGATAATTCTATTATCTTTTATTCCCCAGAGTCTGCACATCAAGTTACATCAGATATTTTATATTGAATGCCCATTATAAATCATATTTTCTGATACATCATGGCTGATACATCAAAGCATGTATTTAGTGCATCTATTTATAGCTATCATTAATTTTCTTTCTAGAAATACATATATATTTCAAGATAAACTTGATAAGCTTCATGGCTCCTTTTAATAAGCATATATCTTATTTCTCCCTTCTCATATGGGCTGCATCCTCCAGAAAAATATGAAATAATGGAGGTAATAATTATTATTTATTGTTACTGACTCAGTAGAATGGATGTAATTTTCAAACAAAGTTCCATGTTCACTACTTTTTTGTCCAATCATGACTTTTGTCTTGGTTAACCATGTTTCCTGTGCATTTTCCACAAACTTTCATTCTTTCTCTGGGCATATGTTGCTATTCTGGGAGAGAGAGGCAGAGCTGAACATAACCGCAATGCACTTCAAATGTTCAGAAAAAGAGGTTGGAGGTCCAGTCAGAGGATGTTTTCAGATTCAGATGTATTTTAGGTATGTGATTAAACCATAAAGAAATGGAAATCCCACTAGAGAGAACCGCCAAATACAAGCACAATCATCAAGAACAACTCAAAACTCTCGAGTGCTATAAACTGGCATCAAAAATACCTCGGCTCAGATGGTTTCCTCTTCAGAGAAGCTTTAAACTGAACTACAAATATAAAACTTATAGGCCCATCTGTGCATGAAATTACATGTAAAATTTTCTATAGATACCTATAGAACTAGATATCTACATGCATATTTATAACAGAGTAACACTTATTACTTATATCTGAAATATATATCAGCTGGGGTTTAGCTAAATCAACAGAGGTATCTACGTATTGTCCCACTCCAGATTATTCCTCCAGACTGCTTTTCAATATCAAGACACTCGTGGAGCCATTAATACAAAGATTTCACAGAAATACTTCAGTATACTATTTTTTAAAAATATGTTACTTTAACCAGGATGACTCTTTTAACATCTAGTATATGTACACTTTCCTCCTCCCTTGTATATATACTATACATTTAATCTCAACCATTGTAGACCCTTATACATACTTCTATGGCATACACAACATTCTGAACTTGTTTTTGGCAACTCTTGTGTTGTAGACAGAAGTCATGGTGATCTAAAATATGAGCTGAATGCCATTTAATTTTTCCATAATCTAACTGAGCTTTGAATTTTGATCTGTACAAAAATATTTTATGGCACAAAAGACAGAATATTCAGCATGTATTTTGGTTTCCAGAAATATGTTTTACCCTTTTGTGTTGCGAAATGACTTCCATTTTAACAAGTGACTAGCAAATAGATGATTTCAGCTTAGGTTAAAGCTGCATTAAATTATGAAGATGTCTTTAAATAAGATAGAACTTTCATTCTTTGCTCCTATAAAATAAAGAGGAAGAGTTTCTAATAAATCTATAAAGACATCAATACCACTCAATATTTTATATCTCAAGGAAATCTAGGTATAAAAATACCTAGGAAAATTTAGGTATGTGTATATAATATACACACATATATATATACCATGGATTGTGTCATATATGTCATTTGCATCATGCATAGTATAAATAGATGTTTATGAAATTCAATTTGTATTGATTCCTGCTAAATAAATGATATTTCAAAATTTATTTAAATATAGTAAATGGAATAAATGTGATTTTTTTGCATCACAAAAATGTGGGGATAAGGAATTCAAATGTTGCTAGCTTGCAGCTTTAGTATAATTGATGAATGACTGACTTAAACCTTAGAAATGATTTCAGTAGCTTTTACAGGAAGGGATATAGTGGTTGAACATGTACAATGACAGTCTTAAACACATCACCCCAAAAGCCCTCTGTAGGGGCAATATGATTCCTTTCAAGTGATAAACTCTCTCTGACTTCTCTGGAACAAACTAAAGTTTTAATCTGGAAACAACATTCAGATGATGCACTGTTAGCTCACAAAGGAAATGCCAAGATGCCTACCACTGACTCCAATCTTGTATCTTGAAACAATATTATGGTTATCTCAGAACCTTCACATCGAAGCATCTTTCCTTTTAGAGTAAGCATGTTTTAGTGGTTCATGTCATTTATCATCATTTATTGTCAGGACACAACTCTTAGACTGTGCAAACATTTGCTATGACTTATTTCCACTTGAGGTCCCATTAATATGGAAAATGAGGACATTAGCTACACATGTTAGCAATACAAACACTTGCATTTGGTGGTTAATTCTTCCATGATGCTTTAATGAACACGGGACAAAACATATTAGGTAAATTCAGTTCAGTAAAGAAAGAAAAAAAACCCAAATTTATTTTTGAAACTGGGAGAAATGTCTTTGTGTAGGCATATGTATTTATGAGTATTTTATTGTTTTATTTATATAATTGGTTGTGCCTTCTCTCAAACTATCTAAGACATATGACCCCTTTTTGGAGGAAGAACCATATGCACACACACACACACACACACACACACACACACACGTGCGCACACAAGAATAGGATATTATGAGAATCCCAGAGCCTATAGGGACTGTGGCTGGATGCAGGAGATTTGTCTGGTGTGCTTGGAGTATGAATGATAACAGCAGAACATCCTGATTGTACAATTGTTTATCCTATGTCTCAGTAAAGACATGGTTTTTTATGAGTGTCTGTTCTTCTGCAGGAATTCTCACAAGACAGGAAACATCTCTGGTATCCCGGATGTGTTATCAAAACCTCATCCCTTGATATGTCTAATCTCTTGTTACCTACTTCATGGAATATGTTCTTCTGTTTATTTTCCCAGTATTCTCTTAAACCAACCCTGGGCCAATGTGAATGTATAGAAATGGAGAGTTGAGAAGAGATCTTTGGTTTAACTCTCTCTGTGGTTAGACTCATTCTTTGCCCAGTGAGTGCGCATCTCTTTATTGCATCTTTATGGGCATCTCTTCATCCCTCACCCTGGAATCTGCTGGCAGAATCTTTAGGATGTAATGCATATTACTAGCACAGACTTGAGCTAGTCAGCCATGTCTCTCCCGGTACTAAACGGGTTCTGACCTTAACCTAGAACATTAAAAGCACAGATAGCTCCAAAAGGCCTTATATGATGTCAGTATATGACATTTGTTCCATGAAAATTTAAACAAACAGTTTTAAAAAGGAATTTTCTGATGATTGGCTTCATGGTGAAACAAAAACCAAAGCAAATGCTACAGCTCAACTCCTTCAGCTCAGATTTTCCCTCCTGTACTTAATTAATGTGCGATTTGGAGCAAGCCATTTAGCTTTTCTGTACCTAATTTTCTCCCTTATAAGTGGAATAATGACAGTTTCTTCCTTCATAAGTCTTTTGAGAGCAGTCCTCCCAAAATGTGTTAATTACATGAATTAATATGCGAAAAATACTTTGAACCACGGAGCCTCTGTACCCATTAACTAATTCATCCCTTGTACTTGTTTTCAGAAATCCTCAGTTGATATAAACACAAAAACACAACTATAACTTTCTGCTATGTATACTTATTAGAAAACACGAAGCTTCTATAGGGATTCCTTAAATGCATGCATTCCTCCAAAAGCTTCAATATGAGCCTTCTCTAGACTTTATTTTACCAAAGCAAACAAATGCCATTTTACTGGAGGCTCGTATCTAGACTCTCAGCCCTAGGTGATACAGACACAGATAGGGAAACGATGTGGAAATTGCTCCCAGCATCTGCAAGGTGAAGAGTTGAGAGATATCTGTTCCTTAGTTTTTATCCTCAGTAATAAACATGTTTCTTCATGTTTTCTCTGGATCCAGGCCCCAACCATCACCTGATCCCGAACTTTGCTTATGTAGCCTTCTCCTTAATAGCCAGGATTCTGTCCTCTAGTGGAATGCAATGATTGCCCTAGTTTAGGCATTCGGCTTCACTTTAAGCTACCTGGCTACATTTTGTAAAGGGTGGTAACTCCAGCATTATACAGAAATAGTGAATGGACTGAGAAACTTTGTAGGAAATACATTATTTCATTTCATTTGTTGGGATACTTTAACAGGACCTATTGTAAAAGACCAATTTAAAAGAAAGAAAGGAAAAGAAAAAAAAAGACTAATTAACCTCTTGTTTCCATTGTGATTGTTGTTCTTAATGTACTATGTGAAGTTATTTTCTCTTTTTTTTCCCCTTATGGTTAACTTCATGAGGTTACTGTATCTGACTTTGTGACCTGGTATATTGTATATACATTTATTTGTTTATTTGAAATAGGGAAGGGAAGGGGGAAACAAGATGATTGGGAGGGAGGGAGGGTAGGGGAAAGGGGACAAAAATCTTGAGAAGGGGTAACAAGGTTCGAGAAGTAATGCACGCATTACCAGATAAATGTAACTGTAACCCCTCTATACATTATCCCAAGAATAAAATGCAATGAAAAAAAGTTGATTGACAAAAGGAAGCTTTCTGAACTTCATCACTAAATACTTCAGCAATGAACAAGTTACCTTTCATCCAATTTTTAATAAGCTGATCAAATAATTCCCTAGTACACTAAAGACCATAAAGGTGAAATCAAATGTTAGAAGCAAATGGTTTTAATGCATGATGCATTCTTCTCTCTATTTCTAGGTACTCTCTTTTTAAAAATAAGTCAAAAGCCAGTTTGTGGACATGGGGGTTGTAAACCATAATATTATATAGATTACATGCAAAGGGAATGTTCACAAAGCAGTAGGAATTTTAAAGATGTGGCTTTAAATTGCAACTACAATGAACATACTACATATTTCAATTTGGTTGGAAGAAATGTTGGAATTAAGTAAAATATACTATGTATAGAATTCTAGAAGATTTTACAGAAATTTTACAAAGACAATGTAAATAAAATTAAGCAATGATGTAGTTTTACTGCATGAACAAAAAGCTCTTCTCATTACTAACTCCATACTTTCAGACAACCTTAGCAATGGTATTGGTCCTACTGTCAGGCTAAACCAGGAATAGTGGCATCTACTGGTAGCAGCACTGGTGGCATATTTTGCTCTGTGCTATAGAGTTTTATTCCTGTCTATGGAAATCCTTTATTTGAAGAAACCTCATCCTTGTCAGAAGGATAACTTCCAATTGCAAATACCACATTATTGTATACTATTTTTCTTCCTTGAGTAAGAGTGTATGTGTACATTTGATAGGACTTTATTTTTTTAAGTCATATATATTGAAGAAAACAAATACCAGAAAGCTGATGTATTCACTATATTGACAGGAAGAAAAGAACTTCTACAATTTCAGGACGAAAATAACAAGAAAAGCTTTCGTAGTTCTAGCTGCAAAAACATTATCAGACCTTTTTTTAAAAAAAAAATTTTCTTTGTTGGTCATGGGGTTTGAACTCTGGGACTGGGTGCTGTCTCTAAGCTCTTCAGCTCAAGACTGGTGCTTTACTATTTGAGCCACAGTGCCACTTCCAACATTTCTGAATTCTTCATTTAATACTACACTCTACATTTAATGTGTTAGTTTGGTGGTACTATCATAAAATATATGAATATTTACTTAAGTGAATATATTGAACTGATAGTGTAATATATAACTTTTATATAATTGGAATGAGATCCTTCAAGCATCTACTGTATTTAATAATTAGCTAATAATTTATATTTGTTTCAAAACAGCAATTTGTAATGCACTGATCCAGTTTAGTATAATTTCAACACATTTTCATTGCAAGACAAATATTATTCTGATAAAAGTTGCAAGGTTAACTAAAACTAAAAGTTTGTGTGTGAACTTACCCTTAGTAGTGATAAACTTATAAACAAACTAGCCACATAAAGAATATCACGTGTATACCCTAAACTTTGGAGCTAAAGAAGGAAGGAAATCAAGATTTAAAATTCTTATTTTTAAGTAACCAATTGGATGCCTGTTTTTATTTTATTATTATTTTTGCTACCCTATTATCCTCACCACTGGTAAAACAAACAGGACATTTTAGCTTTAATCTTCTTACTACATAACCCAAATAACTTCAGTCATGTTTGCATTAATGCTGCATTAATCATGTTGTTGCGTATTAATGAGTTTTCAGGCTATGCTAATTACTGTCATAGATTCTGCAGCAGCCCATTAAATATACAAATTACAGAATTAAAGAGCCAGAGCTCTTCATGATTAATCTCTAAATGGAGAAAAACTAATGATGTCTGTACAAAGTTTCTCTCTACTTTTGGCTGAGTGAGTCCAATGAACAATCAATTAGACTATTGGAGGAACAAGAAAATCACGTATCATATGTTTTTATGGAGGTACTTCATTACAACAGAGGACATAATATTTCATAAAGACTCTATAACCCTCAATATTGGTTACAATGTTACTCCATATCAAACATAATTTGAATAAGGTTAAGTTCACACCAAACCCATTCTGATGAGGTTTCTTACAGAAACAGTTGCATCTAAAAGGAATTGTCATCCACAAGTCCTTCAACATAAAAGCTGTATCAAAAATGTCAGATTTTCAACACCAAAATGTCTGATTCCTCACATAAAGTGTGGGTTATATCAGTGAGTGAGGTTGTACAGGATTCGATCTAGACTGGAAGGTGGCTTTCATCTACACATGTTTTCCATTGGTGTGGACACTCAGCAGCCAGTCTACAGAGAATGTACCATTCTTAACCATAGAGGCAAGGTATAGCAATATGCTTATACTCAAAATAAGGGTATGCCAGATGGGCATAGGCTAAGGAAAAAAGAACAAGATCGGAATATAAAAAGCTGAACTGAAAGACATGCATGGATTTGGGGCCAGGTTAGCAAAATTCATATGTAGCCTAGGGATGTATGCAGATGAATATAGAGGCAGAATTTCAGTCTAGGAGTAGAGCCTGGGAAGAGCTAGGCAGCAAGTTTAAGAGTTGACAGGCATCTAAAGACAAAGGGAGTTAATTAGGAGAACAATGAGAAGGCCAATTATGGATCTGAGAACACAGATTCCATTGCCAAATTATGCACAAAGTCAAGGTCAAATTCTTTAACTAGACTGGTAATCTGAGAGTCTTAAGACATGAATGGGAATCTTCTAGATGAATTTAGCATGGACCTGAGGGAAAAGGGTAGATTGGACCTAAAGTAGAGATTAATGACTCCATGTTTGGAGAGAGAACTATGAAGAGGACAGTATATCACTTTCAATCAGGAACTAATCTATTTACTTGGTAGGCTCTAAAATTCTTGGAAGTGAAGAGGCTAGACACTTAGGATTATTTGTTGGGAGAATACTGAAAATATAAGGAAATATCATACACTTACAGAGCGCAACCAGTTAGGCAATATATTCCAAGCCAAATTTTTAGAATGCCACTGTGCCTGTTTTTCCTATTTTGCTTGCATTGTTATACAGATAAGAAAACTGAAGCCCAGAAATATTATTTAGTTCTAGAGAAAATACACTTACCAAGACCAAGTGGCCAAGAAAAAATGTCTCTTCTTTCCTTTGACAAATAGTTTCAGTTTTGTTAAGCATACAATTACCTTTGAAAGAAAATGTAGAATATCCCAGAGACTTGGAGAAAGACTACACTCTTGTTTATGTGTGTTAGATTCTATGAAATAGAACTAAACAGACAAAGCATTTTGCCAATCTTGTACACCAGCCAATTAACTTACTTTATGGTATGAATTAAGCTAAACCTATAAGCTTGTCTCCTAAGCATTTCTTAGAATTATTGCATTTTTCTGTGCCCAGAGAAGACTTATAATTTGAAACCCTATAAATACTCAATTATGCATTTATTTCAGGAGTTTTTCACTGTTTCTATTTTCAAAGGAACTTCACAGATGCTTCCTTTAGTCCCTCTATTGGAAGTCTTTGAAAATAGGTTCAGGCACCAAGTTTCCTCTGCTATTTGTTTTAAGACTAGTTGCTATAATGCAGTGCACACACAGAAATTCAATCAATGTTGATGACTTGTTAAACCGAACAGCAAAATCATTAGAGAGAACAAAGCTCTGACCTAAGCACTTAAATATCCACAAGTGCCAAACAGACCAGAGTTTGAGTTTGGGTAGCCAAGTATAAAACACTTAAGAAAGGTATCTTTTTCCTATTGAAAGGGTAACAACTTGCACAAACGATTGTACAAATGCCATATATGTGTATGGGGAGTGGTGGTATTTTCTTATACATATGCAACAATAACCTCAAAATCCTCTGTTCACTTCCTGTGTTACTGACTCTACAGCCATAAACCAAGCTTGAATACGCTCTATAAAGAAAACTCCTCAATATCCTAATTTTCCTTACCTACACAGAGGTGAGACATTAATCAGTAGTGTTCTCAGTATCTTTTTGGCTGCATCACTGATGTTCTGGGTGGTAATTTAAATAGAAACCTTTTGTTGCTTTAGAAGTAATTGTATAAACACAATGTTGCCCAGGCAGAAAGTAATTAAATTGATAGAGGAAGGAAACATGACTTGAACTGGATAAAATACAAATACATCAAAATTAAAAGCAGTGTAATGAGCTGAAACACTGCAAATTTAGACAACAGTGCATTAACCAAAGTGCAGAATTCCCTTTCAGGCAGTATCAAAGCAGACAGAAAATATAGTAACAGGGTGCTCCTAAAGCAATAAGGGAGTGTATTGATTAGGCAGAGCATAGATTGAGCAGAAGAACTTCAAAAAAGCTAATGAGTGAGTCCAGAAAATACAATAGGCCAAAGTAGAAATATAACGAACAAGGAGAATAAGAAACACCTCCAGAGAGAAATATAAGACAAGGAAACGTGCAGATGGGGTTGAGGTCAGGGGGAGACCATTGAAATCAGAAACTCAGAAAGAATGCAGAAAAATAATCAAGATCGGAACATATTTAACACTACTGCAAGTTTTAAATCAGAACAAACTCAGCAACAAATCTGCCAAATGTTATGATTCAAACACAAAGACAATCAGAGAAAGTAATAAATATAGTACCTTTCACCCAGTCATGTTCACAATGCTATTTCCCCTAATTACTGTTGACCTGGCCACCTTCTTCTGGAGAGACACACTGAATATTGAGTGTAAGGGATTTTCACGTCTCTACTGGGTCATTAGATAATGAGGTATTTCACACACATGTTTAAGTTGCTGGTTAACAGCAATACATTTTTAGATAAAATTATCTTAACAAGTTCTGTAAAGCATGTGGGGTATGCTTTCTAGCATATGATTAACACACTTTAAGCTTACTGTGATTCAATGGGCTCACATAGCCCTGTTTTTGAACTGTCTTAAATGACAGTGATACTTCAGGAAATCTCCAAAACTGCTATTAAAATAATTAGGGATGTAAGAATTAGGTATAAATGTTTTCCAAGTATTCTGACTTTTACTTCATCACTAAATTGGTTCTTTCCTTTTTTGTTTTGCTTTACTTTTCTGCCAGTGCTGGGTCTGGAACTCATAGCTTGAGGCTATTTCTAAGCTTGTTTTTTTTTTTTTTTTTTTTTTTTTTTTTTCCCTCAAGGCTAGTGCTCAACTACTTGGGCCACAGCTTGGGTCATCTTCCAGCTTTTTGGTGGTTAATTGGAGATGAGTGTCTCATGGACTTTCCTGGCTTGAACTATGATTCTCAGATCTCAGCCTGCTGAGTAGCTAGGATCACACCTAGTAGCTGGGATTGCACAAACGCCTGGCTACTAAATTGGTTTCTATTTAAACTATTTTTTCTTTTTTTTCTTTTTGCCAGTCCTGGCCTTGGGCTCAGGCTTGAACACTGTTCTTGGACTTTCTCAAGGCTAGAGCTCTACCACTTGAGGCTCAGCACCACTTTCGGCTTTTTGCTATGTATGTGGTACCGAGGACTCGAACCCGGGTCTTCATGCATGCTAGGCAAGCACTCTACCACTAGGCCAAACTCCTGGCCCCTTAAACTTTTTTTTTAATTTAAAGCCCTAACAAGTTAAGTAGGTAAAAATGTCTTTAAATATTATATAACATGCAAAAACCTAATGACCCAATCTACCAGCAAAATACTAAATTATTTCCCTTCTCTTTCTCCATCTCTCTGGTGTTATAAATTTCTAACCTTAAATGTTCTGGAAATCTGGTATCAAATTTCTCCTAAGGAAGAGGACATAAGTTACATAAAGAATCAGAGACATTCTAGAGTTAGAAAAATGAGCAACAGAATATTCAGTAGTGTAGATATTTTAATAGGTGAGATTCGAAGATTCATTTTTGTCCAGTGTCATACATGTCAGCCATATTCCAAATAGTTTGAGTGGCAGTGACAGTAGCCTTTGGATAAAGACACTATTATTCTTTATGCTAGATCTATCTCTTCAATCCTACTACATTGTAAAATACCACATTTGAAGAAAAGAGATGTAGTGGGAAAATCACTGGGCTGGCAGATCTGACTACCAACAGAGACCCGGCTTTGATGTAAATAAATCACTACAAATTTCTTGGCCTCCATTTCCTCATCTGGGGAAATGAAGAGTAGGACTAGCTGATCGCTTCCACAAGGGCTTAATTCAATTAGCTGTTTGGCAAAGTGAGGACATCATCTAAGAACGGCCGGGGTCTTTCATCACTGCAAGACAGCTGCCAATTTCACTGATTCAAAGAACATATGATGTGGTAGGTTAATTTATGCAACTTTGGAAATTTACATTTCAAAAATGTGTTTTGATACTTGTTTCCTCCCCCCCTTAGCTGAAATAGAAATACAATATGCATGTGGACTCATTCCGCTCCCTCTCAGTAAATAGATTATTGCTCAATAGACTTTACTCTAGGGACATGTATTCAATAGTAATCTTCATAGTAGCTGCGTTCTTCCCCATTTTCTGTAGCAGGAATCTGAGACCAAGAGAGAATATATCTAACTGAAATGAAATTTTTTCTAACAAGTTCATAAAATCAAGGTGTCCTATTTTTGAAGAAGAAAAAGAAAAATCTTCATGTCACAATCACAATGTACTTGGTCCAGGAGTATTTTACTTACTAAACAACTTTACCTTTAATTAGAGCCTTCATTTACAGGCAGTATTTCATTAGTTCGGTGTGTGGAGACAGTCATTATTTTAAAAAATACTGTTTGTATTATAATTATCTGATGGGAAATGACATTTGTCATTCATGATACGAGATTTGTTGAATTAATCTCTGAATGGTTCAATCCAGGTGATGGTGGAAACGTTTATCGTTCTCCTTGTGTCAGTGGTTAAAGACAATAAACAAAGATGCTATAGTTCTGTAGTATAACTGTCTTAGCTGTAGAAATCTGTTTTCACAGTGGCAATTTGCATTAAGTACCATACTTAACTATGGTACTTAGCATTAAGGTACTCCAAATACTTAGCATTGACTACCCTGAATGCTTAGCTGTCATAGCTTCCCACACTGTCATGGGTGCTAATAGAACTGTGGCAATAGTGTACATGGAAATCATGACTGATCTGGGGGTCAAAGCTTGGACTACGCCTTTGTACATCACCTTTATAATAATAATAGACTATGCTTCAGCTCTTTTTAATGGTTTCATGATGAAGACTTTCTTTGTCTAACATTGATCAAGTTATTTTCTGAAGTACTTACTAGCTGGGGAGCAAGTAGAGAGTAGAAAACTGTCCACTTGGCATTCTTTGGGATACATTTCCTCAAAGTGAATTTGAAGGGAAAGGTCACACAGATCACAGAGATCCATTCTTCGAAATGTCTATTACTGGAGATGCTTCATCTGTCGTGGCCAGCTTTGGCAACTATTCCCCACCCCCTTCTTGATCTGATTTGTTCCGTGAGATAACTCTCAGGACAAAGTTGCAACCTCTATTGCTG
Source organism: Megascapheus bottae (assembly GCF_031878675.1). Lineage (NCBI taxonomy): Eukaryota > Metazoa > Chordata > Mammalia > Rodentia > Geomyidae > Megascapheus > Megascapheus bottae. The sequence goes on from NW_028327858.1 coordinate 4,253,377, forward strand.
GCACTTATACAGAGACCTTGCATATCCATCTGTGCTATGTGCCACTTACAAAATAATAAAGGGATGATTCTGGAAAATTACTGAAACAATCTATCATTTCCCAATCTAGAAGTAAGAGAGAAGCTTTCAAACAGTCGGTGAAAAACAACAACAAAAATCAATGAGTGAAGGGTATCAAATATTCAAATTAAATGCTGTTATAGCAAACTGTCAATTACCTGACATACTTAAAAAAATAATTTTGCTTTTATTTGTAGAATGGTGGTGGCTGCTTTCCTTTGAGCCATTACAGAGCCTCCTGTCGCAGAAGAATGATGGGAAAATAACTGCCAACCAGATCTGCCATCTCTATTCTAAGGGAAAGATGCTGATGCAGAAGCCAGGTATATTTTTAAACTTTTTGTAGTTGTCAACCTGAAGACACAATTCAGGATGAATAACCCCAGGGATTCTGGAAACTTTGAGACTTCACTGTAAAGCAGAAAGCATACAGGATGGGTATGTAGATAACTCTGGGGCCAAGCATTTGCACAACACCATGGATTGAGTCGGCTTAACTTACAATTGTGAGGCGAATGCAGACAGATTCTATGAGGTGAAGACTATTATCTTAACACTGTGGAGTGTTTATCTTTTTCATTTTATTTTTCACAATTTTAATATTTAACTTTTGGTGGAATATTATCTAAATAAATGTGCATGGAATCTCAATTACACTAGATTCTCTAATTTACCTTATTACTGAGAATAAATATGAGACAAATTCAGTTTTACTTTAGGGATTAAGTCACTGAGGCTTACTTAATGTTTTATCCTAACTGAACAGTGGGTAAATGAGCTTGTCTCCTCAAAGAAATCTAACGATTCTACAATAATTAGCTATTTTTTAAAATAATGTTCTATTTTAACATTAATCTTCCAAACTTAACAATCCTTTTGAAATCATTCTTTTAGGCAAGTTTTGTCTAGGTTTCATTTGAAACTAAATTAGTAGTAAATACATTCCATATCTATCTCTATTTTTCCAAAGCATAATAACCATTCCAGAATTATCTTTTATTCTCCTGCAAAAGTGGGCAAAATGATGATTAAATGACATGAGTTCCTTTTGGGGGAAGGGGGCACATCATGGGGCTTGAACTCGGCCTGGGCACTGTCCCTGAGCTCTTCAGCTCAAAGCTACTGCCCTACCCCTGAACCAAGCCCCACTAGAGGTTAATTGGAGATAAGAGTCTCAGGTCCTTTTGTTCCCGGGCTGGCTTTGAACCTTGGTCCTCAGATCTCAGCCTCCTGAGTAGGTAGGTTTACAGGCATGAGCATGTGACATGAGTTTATAAACTGGGATCTCTTTATCATTTCTCTAAGTTTCTCTTTAACATCTCTCAAATCCAGAATTGTCCCTCTCAGAATAATATCAAGCTTGACTCCTTTGCACATATAAGTATATATGCATACATAGATGCACATATGTACATATATATATATATATATGGCTGTTTGCAGTGGCTCCTATCTGTAATCCTATTTGCTAAGGAGGATAAAATCTGAGAATCCTAGTCCAATGCCAACTAAAGCAGAAAACTTCATGAGATTCCATCTCCAATTAACCAGTATAATGCTGGATTTGGAGGTATGGCTCAAGAAAATAAAGCACCATCCATGAGCATCATAGCCAAGTGAATGTACAAAGCCCTGATTAAATGTGAGTGGGCAAATAATTAAGTAAATAAATATCCTTTCATTGCTATCCAGTTTTCATAGTTCCTCTCACTGCTACCATCTCTCTAAAGCCCCTTAGGTTAATTTATACTGTATATAAAGTTTTATTAATTATAAGAACTTATATCTGTTACTATATTTAATGTGCTCTTCTTGCAACCAACATTTTTACTTTATAAACACCTTGAAGGCCAAATTCTTGTATGTATATTCCAAATATATGTAGCATTTATAGTACTGAATATCCTCTTTTGTTTTTAATCCCTCCCCCCAAATTGAGTGCTATCACTCCCACAGTGTTCACTATACGTGAGCCATCAAAAACCACATCATGCTAATTTCCCTTCTATCCAGACCATCTCGTTCTTCAAGATAACCAGAATATCTATAGGATTAGAGTTAATATCTAGAGAAACAAAGGCAAACAAGTCTTCCTACAAATAGTTCCTATCAGTGACACTGGCATGACTCTACAACATAGGGGAGTTATCATATTCCAGTCCGGGAAGCCCCAGGGTGATATTTCATTTGGATGTCCCCTCCATAGGGACGTACATGGCATCTCTATTTCTCCTAAGAAAGAGAAAGCCTTCTCATAAATGCTCATAATCCAGAAAGAGCAGAATGGCAAATCCAGGTTAAAATGTTACAAACTGATAAAAGCTAATGTCTGCTCTCTCCCAGTGGACTAAGAATTCATTTTTAATAAGGTTAAAAAAACCCCTCTATCTTCAAATTCCCAAAATATTGATAGATAAGGACCCGTTAAGTGCAATGTTAAAATAAATGCAATGTGGGTGGGAGAGGAATAATAAGAGACCCAAGGTCAATGGAGTGAAGAAATCCATCACCATTTTGTTAAATATATTAGATATCATGCACTACTATCTTTGGACTTGATAATAAAATCAACAAAAGTCTGATTAAGATGGTATGTTTTGAATTTATTTGAATACGTTTTGCATGTAGACCAATCAGCCATGAAATGGGTTGAGGAAGTATCCAATACTGTGTAGGCTAATTTTGACAGAAGGGCAGATCTACTACCAGTGCAAGCCATACTCAATGGTATATCAAACTTGCTATCATTTTGAAGGGATAGATTAACTCATGTAAGCTGATAGAAGTGAAGGTTTTGTATCAAAGATGTGAGTCATGAGCAAAATCCAAATGGAAAAGATATGTCAGACATGTTTTGAAATTCAGGTGGGGGCCTGGCCCCCTCATTATAATTCTTGATGAGTGATCATTTTCTCCAACACTGGAAGTAGAAGTGGAAAAGAAGAAAAAAGTATTGAGCTCAAGCATGGAAACAAAAGGCTGTATTTACTCTGTTTAAGGCTCCTGAAACCCACTATGTTATCAACTGAAAAGGAAATCAGGTTAACATCGATGTTCTAAAGGACCTCTTTATATTGTAAAGAATGGAAAAATAAAATACTTTTTTTCCTAGGCATAGGTGTTGATTTTCATTATATTGCTTAAAATATGAATGATTACCATGTGTATGTCTGACTAATCCTGAATGATGATAATCAGGAAGTCTCCTTTCTTTTTTAGTAAACTTACTGATAGCTTAATTCCTTTATTCTTATCCTTTTCACAGAATTGTGGATTTATGGAACAGTAAAAATTATGATTGATTGCAATGTTTATATTATAATGAATTAGATGATTGGACCTATCATTTTGCTCATAGGATGTCTGGTCGGCATTGTGTTCCTCTTTTATGCCAGTGAACCTTAATGTAGCCTTGTTTTGTCTTGGAAATTTGAAGAGAAATAATCAAAAATTGAAACTGCTTGATGGTTCCTAAAAATAGCTTCTTACTCTCAAATTATAATACTGTATCTAAAACATAAATTAATCCAAAGCATAATTTACAACCCAATGAATAGTATAAGGAGCATAATGGTTTTGTAAATTCCTCTCATATTTCTTTATAAAAAGATGTAAGAGAGAATCGGACACAAAAGGCACATTCCATATGCACAGGTACCCTTACATACACTGACCAGATAGATAGATACATAGATAGATCGATCTATATCTATATCTGTATCTATATATATATATATATACACACACACCATACACTGATTCTAGATATATGTTTATATATACTTATATTTATATATAATACAAACACACATATATGCATATATATAGCAATTGATATAGCCAAATATACAAGAAATTTAGGAAATGATATTAATTAAAGAGAACAGCAAAGTTTTGGGTAGCAGGAAAAGACAATGTGTCTATTATAAAGAGAGAAATCAGAAAACTGAAATTGCAGTTGAATCAACAGTAGTAAAAAGGTTTTTAAAAAATATTTCTTTCCAGTCCTGAAGCTTGAATTCAGGATGTGGCACTGTCCTTGAGCTTTCTCAAGCTTAGCACTCTACCACTTGAACTACAGTACCACTTCTGGCTTTTTCTCTGTGTGTGGTACTGAAGAATTGAACCCAGGGCTTTGTGCATGGTAGGTAAGTATTTTGCCATACTCCATACTCCCAGCCTCTGCACTAAGAATTTAGGTCAAGCAATTAGTTTGTAAAAATATAACACTGGGGCTGGGAGTTTGGCCTAGTGGTACAAGTGCTTGCCTAGCATGCACTGGTTCAATTCCTTAGTACCACGTACATAGGAAAAAAAAGCCGGAAATGGTGCTGAGGCTCAAGTGGTAGAGCTCTAGCCTTGAGAAAGTCCAAGAACAGTTCTCAGGCCCTGAGCTCAAGCCCAGGACTGGCAAAAAAGTGATATATATATATATATATATATCACTTATATTTAGGTTTATATGAAATTTACTTTATCAAGTTAACTTAAATATCTCTTTGAAGGAGAGATAAAATAAGATCGAAATAGTTCATCCATACTCTACTGCTTTGCTTATAATAGGAGAAATTCAATGCCCACATTTATAGCTGGAAGAACATACTTTGCCCAGAAAATTAATTATACTATCTCAACAGTAGCCAATTATACATATAAAATATTGCTTAATCTTATGTCAATTGAATAGACATAGTGTCTACAGATATTCTCATCTAAACATGTGTAGAATGCAAGACAGGTTAACAGATACTTTATGGTAAAGTGAAGAGTGGTGCTAATAGCCTAGTTGTGTTCAGATACAAAGGCTTAACTTATATAACTGCAACCCTTCTGTATACCACCTTTATATTAACAATAAAATAAAGAAATAAAAATAAAATTTCTATAATTTATAGCAATAGTTAGATTATCAACATAGCCATCAAGGTAGCTGGCACTGACTCAAAGAATAGCCAATACACAGAGAAGATAGAAACAATAGTGGTCTACCACCGACACAGTAATGTAACAAAAACAGTCCTTTCCCCTTCATCTCATATGCAGCACGAGATAGGTGTATGTGTATTAGATTTCACCACTAAAACAGCCCACCTATTTTCAACTCATCTTCTCTCAACCTTTCCCACAGCCCTGTAATAAAAAAAAGAAGTCAGTTGAACAAATACAAGTATAATGTCCAGATAAAAGCTATTGTACTCAGTATAAGATTCAATCGTCAGTTATTTGGTGTCTATGTTCAGTGATAGGCTACAGTAGTAATTCGACCCTTTCTCTATTCACATTCTATTCTATGCCATTCCTGTTATAAGTTCTCATCTTTATTATATTAAATTCACGCTGAGCAAAGAAGCTATCAAAGTATCAGAGATGTTATTGTTGCAGGAGGATTTTATTTGTAGGTTGTGGGGCTTGGACCCTGGGCCTGGGTGCTGTCCCTGAGCTTTTCAGTTCAAAGGCTACCGCCCTGCTCCTTGAGCCACAGTGCCACTTCCAGTTTTCTAGTAGTTAATTATAGATAACCATCTCAAGGGTTGGCTTTGAACTGTGATCCTCAGATCTCAGCATCCTGAGTAGCTAGGATTGCAGGCATGAGCCACTGTGCCCTGCGTAGGATTTTTATGGGTATTTAAACCTCATTATATAGGTAGAAAAATACACTAAATGAGAAAACTATTCCTGTCTATGAAAAACTCTTTTCACTGGGTTTGCATATATATGAAAATAATTGCTCATTAGTGCCACATATTTAGAGATGTACTCATTGATCTATTAGCAAAATTTTATCTTTCTGTAAATGCATCTTATTATGTTAAACCTTATCAATATAAGCAAGCATGAGTTGAAAATAAGTCAAATAATAATCAGAAAATTGCTAGTTATGATTTAGCATTTACAGTCCCCAAATGATTCTCTTGTGTATTGAACAAGGAGTTTCTGCCCTAACTTTCACTAATGCTTAGCCTTTAGTATCTTGTGAAAAAAATACACATGAAGTCTATCGTTCTATGTATTTTATGTGATTACTTCATCAGATTGCAATGGATGTGGAGACAATTGTGTATCTTTGATTAATCTCAAAACACTCTCATGCATATTAATGTGCTTATGAAGCAACTTTATGAGGAGGATAAGGAATAATAGCTGATGTTGGTGAATTGTGGTTGTTACTGAGAATGAACTCAAGTTAGCAGGACTTGACAATGAAACTTGTGTCTCCATGCTATTAGTATCTAAACCTAAGCAATCCAGAGGAAATTTAAAACAAGACTCCTATGTCATCGCTACAAACACAAAAGGCCTCATCTATAAGAAATCATCTGATTATATATTGTATTTCCAGATTTAGTTCAGATTTAAAAAAAAAAGCCCACAGACCTATGGCTACCTAATCTTTGACAAGGGAGCCAAAAAAATATAGAATCAAAGAAAGACAGCCTCTTCAACAAGTGGTGCTGGCAGAATTGGTTAAGCACCTGCAGAAAACTAAAGTTGGATCCTTCTTTGTCACCCTGCACTAGAATTAACTCCAAATGGATCAAAGCCCTCGAGGTAAAAGCCGACACACTGAAAACTTTACAAGAAGGAATAGGAGACACACTAGGCCTCCTTGGCACAGGTCGAAACTTTCTCAACAAGGACCAAGAAACACAACAAATCAGAGAAAGGCTGGATAAGTGGGACTGCATTAAAGTGCAGAGCTTCTGAAGGGCAAAGGACAGTAAATTAATTAGGAAGCCTACCAAATGGGAGAAGATCTTCACTAACCATACAATGGACAAAGGCCTCATATCTAAAATATATCAACAGCTCAAAAAATGGAATCACTCCAAAACTAATCTCCAAAGAAACAACCATCCCATTAAAAGATGGGCCAAAGACTTAAAGAGACTCTTCTCTGAAGAAGAAACAAGAATGACCGATAGACACAGGAAGAAATGCTGGACATCGCTGGTCATAAAAGAAATGCAAATCAAAACAACTCTAAGATTCCACCTCACTCCAGTTAGAATGGCCAGGATCAAGAATACTAATAACAACAGATGCTGGAGGGGATGTGGCCAGGAGGGATCACTACTACACTGTTGGTGGGAGTGCAAACTCATTCAACCACTATGGAAAGCAGTATGGCAGTTCCTCAAAAGACTAAACATAGAGCTCCCCTATGACCCAGCAATTCCACTACTTGGCATTTACCTAACGGTCCAGAAACAAGGGCATACTAAATCCACTAGCACAATGGTGTTCATTGCAGCATTATTTACCACAGCAAAGATATGGAACCAACCCAGATGTCCCTCAGTTGATGAGTGGATCAACAAGATGTGGTATTTATACACAATGGAATTCTATGCTGCTGTCAGAAAGAATGACATTGCCCCATTTGTAAGGAAATGGAAAGACTTAGAAAAAAATCATATTAAGTGAAGTAAGCCAGTCTCAAAGAATCATAAGCCCAATAGTCTCCCTCATTTGTCATCATCAGTAGAACCTTGGGCTCTCCTAGCAGAGAATTACAATAGAACAAAATCTAGAGAACAATTAGGCCAAATAGTACAACACTAAATGTAAGGAACTCCAGGATAAGGAAACAAAAGCCATATAATGAGTGACTGTTGTCCTTAATGTACTATGTTATCTCTAATCTCTTTTGCTGTCCCTTGGTTATCTCATATTGTTACAGTATTTCACCTTATTATCTGATATATTGGATATATTTGTATTTGGTTATTTGAAATTTGATAGGGAAGGGGGGAAAACAAGATGGGGAGAGGGATGGGGGGGGAAATGGGGACCAAGACATGAGAAAGGGTATCAATGTATGTGAAGTAATGCACCTTCTATCAGGCGAATATAATGTAACCCTTTTATTAATTACAATAAAACATATATAAAAAAAGCAATCAGTATCTTTGATTAAATACTATTTTTCACAGCTTTACCCATATCTTCCAATGGTTCTAGTAACCAACACAAGGCTGTGTTGACAAAGCTATAGTTAAAAAAAAAAAAACTAAATGTAAGGGAGTACTTGTAGGATGTTTTAATTTCCCTTCTTAATTAGATTATTATTTCCTAAATGGAATTGATTCTTTCCTTTAGTTGTACAGAGTGGTTGTTACAGATTGAATCATCCCCTTAGTTCCTAATTCATAGGTTAAAGTTCTAACTCCAATACCCTAGACTGTGGTGTTACTGGTAAAAGATGGTTATCTAGCTGACACTGTGGCTCACACCTTAATCCTAGCTACTCAGGAGGCTGATATCTGAGGATTAAGGTTCAGAGCCAGCCTGGGCACAAAAGGATCTGAGACTCTTATCTCTGATTAACTTCTAGAAAATAGGGTATTGGGGCTTGGCTTAAGGGTAGGGCAGTAGCCTGGAGCTGATGAGTTCAGGGATAACACCCAGGCCCAGGGATAGGGCAGTAGCCTTGAGCTGAAGAGCTCAGGGACAGCACCTAGGTTGAGTTCAAGCCACATGACCCACAAAAAAAAAAAAAAAAAAGAGGATTGCTATCTAAATGAGGTCATATTGAAGTGGAAAGCACTCCTCCTCTAATGTGACTGGTGTCTTTTTAGAAAAGAATGTCAGTAAGGAGAGAGATACTGCAGGGAAAACACAGGAGAGATGCATCTGAAACCAGATAGCACCAGAGATATATGGTGAGACAACCTTAGTCTGTATACAGTATAACAGCTTTGCCCTCACTACTCTCAGTAGGAGCTCATACTACATTCATGCTGATGTCTGAGGTCCAGCTTCCAGAACTGTCAAATGATTAAGCAGAGAGGAAGCCAAAGGCCTGATGTATTGCCTTACTTAAATTCAATATAAATAAGCATTAAAATATATATAAATGGCTGGGCATTGGAGTCTCATACCTGTAATCCTATAGATTTAGGAGTCTGAGCTCTGTGGGTCATGGTTTGAAGCCAGCTCAGGAAGAAAAGTCCATGAAATTCTTCCATCCAATAAACTAACAAAAAGCTGCAAGTGAGCTGGGCGGGGGTGCTCAAGCAAGTGAAGCTAACTGGTGCACACACAAACATATATATACAAATTACATGTGTATATATCACAATTATATAATTATACGTAATTATATAAAACAACCATATAACTATATATGTATGTATATATACCACCTCAGAACTATATATGGCTCCCTCAGCTGTAGTTCACTGCCCTATGTCAACCACTTCTTCTAACCTGCTGAGGTTCTTCCCATTCTGTTTCTCTCATTTCTTCCTTAATTCTTCCACCTTCTCTGCATCTCCATTTCCTGAAATGACCAAATCACTGAGGAAAACCGGCCAAGGTCATTCAAGTGTGGCCCGGGAATTCCATCTTCCACGTTTTGTCCATTTGTGCTTGGAATAGACTCACAACTTCTTGCAATGATTCCCAGAGGTTTACATAAGCCCATGTCAGCACTTTGGAGCAAAACTCAGCTCCCATGCCCCAGGCAGAGGCTGTTAAAAATCTTGAAGCTATAATGGACCCATGAGTCGCAGCTGACTTAAGGTGTGGAATTTTTCAACCCAAAATAAATAAATAAATAAATAAATAACTCAGACCAAAACATCATTTTTTTTTCCCTTGAGCCAGGATTATACAGATGTATATTGCTATCAGTTCACAGACTGACTGTTCAATATTAAGTGATCAAGCACTTTATCAACTGGAAAATAATCTAAGAAAGGTCTTGACTGAGAAGAGACTATATTGTAGATGTTTATGTAGATTTTCTTTGATGTACTCAACAGATTCAATTCAGTGAGTTCCAGACCTCCCAGCCAGATTTTTTGATAATATAATCCTCTGTTCAGTACTCTATCCCAGTTCTCATTTACATGAGCCTTGTTCTACCATAGCCTTACTTTTGAGAACTCTACTATCATGGCCTATAAACTCCCTCAGCCTTAGGCTCCGTCTCGGTGTCTTAATCATTCCTGGTTACTACCTCCACCTCTATTTAAATGTATATTCTTCAGAACATACTCGGGAATTTTTCTTCTTTTGATAGATGGCAAATTCACCACGATAGGCTTACTTAAGTAAACAAAGCACACACATACAATTAATGAGAAGGTAATTGACTTACATTATGAAAATCCAAAACGGGACTCGTTCACACAAGAGATGTGCTTTGAATGTTTAAACCAGTTTGGTTATTATTATTATTAAATATAGTCAAAGTCAATATAACTTTAATAATGTAAGGACTAGAGATTAATTTTCTTTTCTTTTCTTTTCTTTTCTTTTTTTTGCCAGTCCTGGGCTTGAGCTCAGGGTCTGAGCACTGTCCTTGGACTTTCTCAAGGCTAGAGCTCTACCACTTGAGCCGCAGCACCATTTCCGGCTTTTTTCTATGTATGTGGTGCCAAGGAATCGAACCCGGGTCTTCATGCATGCTAGGCAAGCACTTTAACCACTAGGCCAAACTCCCGGCCCCTAGAGATTAATTTTCTTTTTGGTGGTACTGGGGTTTAAACTTAAGTCCTGTTAAGCAGGTGCTTTACCATTTGAACTAGGTCTCCGCTTTTTGGCTTTGGCTGTTGTCTATTACATAGGTTCTTGTATGTTTCCCTAGTGGATGCTTAGATCATACCTGTGACTCCCACATTGCAGGAGTTACTGGGATGAAGAACACTGCCTCGCTTAATGACTAAGGTAAGATGAGGATCTTTCTAGCTTTTGTCCAGGCAATCCTTGAATGATAACTCTCCCAATCTCTGCCTCCAGAGCAACCAGGATGAGCTGCCATTCTTGGAGGAAGATTGTAGAGATGATACACAGAGGGGTTACAAATCTTAAAGAGAATTTTTAAAGTAGAAAACGGAATTTTCATCTGGGACTGGCCCTTCTAGTCCAGCCATAAAATAGTATGCTAGAATAAAAGCCTCTCAGAGTCTGAATGCTGACATTTTCTCTAGAGTTTTGGAGTCAGTGAGTAATCAGTCCTGGTGAGACCCAGAAAACCCCAGGAACATGTGATTACCATTGACATACCATCAAAGTGACATCTGTCATACCAGTCAGTGTACTGTCCACTGATCTGAGTCCTGGAAGCGGTGGGGCACAAGACAGGTACAGTTGTGTTTAAGACACACAAGTAACTGTCCCTTGAGGAGTCAGACAGAAAGCACAGGTCTTGGGATAAAGCCTCAAGAAAGAGGCCAGGGCAGGCCCTGGGTCGACAGGATAGTGACAGGCTCTCAGAGCTGGCTGCAGGGATGTCAAAGGCAGGAGCTTCTACTCGGAGTTTACCCTGAGGTTAGCTCTGCTTTCACTCCAGAGGTTTCATCAGTAACAACATATGTCTTTCCACTACTGATAAAGTACAATGGCTCCCTTGGGAGATTTACTTCTTTGCATTCTCAACTTTGGAAGTAACTTAAAAAAAATAAAATAAAATGAGAGCCCTGGGTGGGGGGATGAAATTACAGTTTGCTGTCTCCACCCACCCTTCACAACTTGGCACACAGTCTCTGTTACTTGATGTGCTGAAGAAGCAAGGCGTAGAGTATATTATGCAACTTCCTGAGACTCTAATTAAGATCATTACCATTTTGAACCTGCAATATAATCTCAGAAGAAAACAAAAATTAGAACCTCTTTTGACATTCTGCGCAGGGGGGCCATTAAGCTCTTCAACATGCTCCCAGGAAGTCTGCCTGCTGTAGTCTTCTTTCATTAACACTGCTGGGGGACTGTGGACTCCTGGGGAACACCACAGAAGTCTGCAGAGGTTGGTACTCCCTGCTGCAACACGCCCCATCCCCCAGAAAACACAGCAGCAGTCTTCCCATCCAGCCTGCCTCTTACATGCCTTCACACAACTTGAGCCCATGACTGAGGGAGGGAGTTCAGCAACTTCTCCCACGACAGGAGACTTTGAGCAGCCAATGGAGTGGCCTTCCCTGGGTAAGAGTCTGACAGACATCTTCTTCCCTGGGAAGAAGAGTTCTCTATATTCAAAGTAGTGGATACTGGTTTACAGATTTCCTCACTAGACAGTATTTACATGATCTAATGGATAATCTCAGGCCTACACCTATTAATGACTCCTATAAACATGCCTCATTAGATTAAGGAGGAGATTATTATCTGTGTCATTCAGCTTTCAAATCATAGGGAAACATTTAAGATCATTATTTAAGTCTGTTATCTCAGAGGGATTTGGAGTAGGTAAATTCCAGTCCCCAGTTGCCTCAACCTCTGGCACAGTGGCACATCATGGTAGAAACATGAGGAAGAGCAGAACTGCCTCCAGAGGGAGGAAGAATGGGCGTGGATTCCAATCCCCTTAGTAGCAAGCCCTTAGTGACCTTGAGATCTCTCAGGAAGTCTTACTTCTTCAAGGTTTCATGATCCCTCAAGGGCTAAGGTCCCAATGTTTACCACATAAATCTTCCCGGAACACATACCATTCAAACTGTAATGGAATCCAAATGGAAATATCTACTCAGTTACCCATCAAACAATTAATATTTACTTGAAGTTGGTAAATTTTAAATGAAAGAACAATGACTTTGACCTCAAGCATGTCAGAGCGAAAAAAAAACACATTTTAAAGGAAGGATTGAAAAGAAAACTGGAATGAGTTACTAAAATAGCTCAAAATCAGATACATAAGGCCATACAGGATGAGGCTAAATGAAAGGACCTCCAGGATATGGAAACAAGAGCCATACAATGTGTGATTGTTGTTCTTAATGTACTATGTTATTTCTCATCTCTTTTGTTGTCCCTTGGTTATTTTCATATTGTTACAGTATCTTACCTTGGTAACTGGTCTATTGTATATACATTTATTTGTTTATTTGAAATAGGAAAGGGAAGGGGGAAAACAAGATGGGGGAGGGGGTGGGGAAGGGAAATGGGCACAAAAACATGAGAAGGGGTATCAATGTATATGAAGTAATGCACCTTCTATCTGGTGAATATAACTGTAACCCTTCTATTAATTACAATAAAAATAAAACAATATGCCCCAAAGTAAGTTTTACTGGTTCCAGTGGCTCACTCTTGCAATCCCTTGGAACTCAGGTGGCTGAGATCTGAGAGTATTGCTTCAAAGCCAGGCTGGGCAGGAAGGTGTTGAGATTCCTATCTCCACTAAGCCCATAAAAGCCTGAAGTGGAGCTGTGGCTCAAAGAGTGCTAGTCTGGAGTACAAAAGCTCAAGGACAGGCCCCAGGCCCTGAGTTCAAGCATTAGGACCAGCATCCATCCACCCATTCACACATACACATAAGTGTACAACTCCCTCCCTTCAAAAAAAAAAAGCAAATAATTTTTTCCTACTAAAAACATTCTAAATTACGACTTGTAGTTGACATCTTTACATGTATTTTCTCATTGTAGTCATGGAACAATCAGAAATATGGTATGATTTTTCTTACCACAGAAAGGGAATATGAAAATTATAAAAGTGAAATGAATTGTCTCCAACACTTGATAATACAATAAGGTAACTAACTCTTGTTTGATAATAATCTGTCAAAGCACAACACAAAAAGTATTGAATTTATTTCAGGACTGTAAATAGCAAAAGATGAATAATAGATACAAATAAATATGATGGTCGTAAGACCCATCCTATTTGGTGTTCCCTTATGAAAATTAAATTATTCATTAGCCTGTCGGATATGTTTGGCCCAATTCTCCTCAGGTAATCAGTATGAAAAAAGGAATTTTGTGAGATTTATTTGTCACTTTAAAATAGAGCACATTGTAGGCACGTACAGATATGCAAAAATGAAAGCCCTTTGTACAATTAATATATGCTTAAAAATTCCAAAGAAAGGCACTGGGAGTTTGGCCAAGTGGTAGAGTGCTTGCCTAACATGCATGAAGATCAGGGTTCGATTCCTCGGAATCACATGTATAGAAAAAAAACCAGAAGTGGTGCTGTAGCTCAAGTGCTAGAGCTCTAGCATTGAGAAGCCCAAGGGCAGTGCTTAGGCCCTGAGTTCAAGGCCCAGAACTGACCAAAACAAATACCAAAGAAAAAACAAAAACAAGAGTAAGGGGGGAGCAGAATAATAATCTTCTAAAATGAAAATCAGATTACAAAGGAAATGGCAACAAGACATGTCAGGAAGATGGCCAGAGAAATTTGGTGGATGAGTGCCTAATGGTTAAATACTTATAAGGAAGGTAGGAAAGAAGGAAGTAATGAAGGACAGAAGGAGAGATGAAAAAAGGGGAGGGAAAGGAAGGGAGGAAGGGAGGAAGGAAGGGAGGGAGGGAGGAAGGGAGGCAGCCAGGCAAGCTATATTATTTAACCTCTCCAAAATTGATTTCTCTCAGCTATAAACTAGCCAATCCAATCCCTATTTACGAAAGCAGTCCAGAGACAAGTAAAGTAATATATGCAAAAATATTGTGGACTAGATGCAAGCTCTTTTAATTCAGATATGTTATTCGGATATGATTTGCCTTCACTTTACATACCTACATTCCAGTTCCATACTGATTTTGTCTCCCTGGCACAGTTATGCTTTGGCATCATAAAATTTTAAATAGTTAAATTTTACTTAATTCAATCCAGCATTTAACCTGAATTCACCCCCTACCCCTCCCCACACACATGGGATAAACTCATTAGTTCTTGAAGTGTCTTTGTTGGTTAATGAGAAGAATAGGTCCCTCTTCTCATCCCCACTCCTGATGCAGCAGTAAACAGTTCTCAGAGGGCCCCTCTGTGTTCTTTCCTCAGGATTGAGTACCCTCCTTTCGCTCAGCCTTTCCTTCTAGGTCCCATTTCCAAGCCTTTTATCATTGTTTGTTGCTCTCTCTCGTAACTTTTGCCAAACGTGTCTATGCTTCAGTAACTGTGTCTTAGCAAAGGGAACACAGTTCTCCTCCATCTGGGGCTAAGTATTACCAAGTAGAGACACATCATTAGCTCATTTATATTAGCTTTGGCAATGCAGGGAGTAGATACCATTTTTCTTCTCCTCTTTTATTTTTAACAGTATCACACGACTGACATTTTTTCTCAGATGTTTGCTAGCAGAAATTAAAACATCTCAGACAATTATTTAGGGTAGTGTCTTAACCCTTCCTTTAGTCAAAATGCATACAGCAATATGTTACTCTTTTTTTTTCTTTTTTTTCATTGTAATTAGTAAAAGGGTTACATGATATTTGCCAGATAGAAGATGCATTAATTCACATATATTGATACCCTTTCACATGTCTTGGTACCCATTTCCCTCCCCCCCCACACCCCCCACCCATCTTGATTTTCCCCCCTTCCCTATCAAATTTCAAATAACCAAATACAAATAAATTCAATATATCAGATAACAAAGTGAGATACTGTAACAATATGAGATAACCAAGGGACAGCAAAGGAGATGAGAGACAACATAGTACATTAAGGACAACAATCATTCGTTATATGGCTTTTGTTTCAATATCCTGGAGGTCCTTTCAATTAGCTTCATACTATATGGCCTTATGTATCAAGATTTTGCTCTATTGCAGATCTCTGCTAGTAGAGCCCAAGGCTTCTACTGATTATGACAAATGAGGGAAACCATTGAGCCTAAGTTCCTTTGAGTCTGGCTTACTTCACTTAATATGATTTTTTCTAAGTCTTTCCATTTCCTAACAAATGGGGCGATGTCATTCTTTCTGACAGCAGCATAGAATTCCATTGTGTACAAATACCACAACTTGTTGATCCACTCATCAAATGAGGGACATCTAGGTTGGTTCCATATCTTTGCTATGGTGAATAGTGCTGCAATGAACATTGTTGTGCTAGTGGATTTAGTATGCCCTTGTTTCTGGATGGTTGGGTAAATTCCAAGTAGTGGCATTGCTGGGTCAAGGGGAGTTCTATGTTTAGCCTTTTGAGGCACTGCCACATTGCTTTCCATAGTGGTTGAACGAGGTTGCAGTCCCACCAACAGTGTAGTAGTGATCCCTCCTGGCCACATCCCGTCCAGCATCTGTTATTATTCGTTTTCTTGATCCTGGCCATTCTAACTATAGTGAGGTGGAATCTTAGAGTTGTTTTGATTTGCATTTATGACCAGAGATGTTGAACATTTCTTCATGTGTCTATAGGCCATTTTTGTTTCTTCTTCGGAGAAGACTCTCTTTAAGTCTTTGGCCCATTTTTAAATGGGATGGTTGTTACTTTGGAGATTAGTTTTGGAGTGATTCAATTTTTTGAGTTGTTGATATATTTTAGATATGAGGCCTTTGTCCGCTGTATGGTTGGTGAAAATCTTTTCCCACTCTGTAGGCTTCCTAATTAATTTACTAGCTATGTCCTTTGCCATACAAAAGCTCCGCAGTTTAATACAGTCCCACTTACCCAGCCTTTCTCTGATTTGTTGTGATTCTGGGTCCTTATTAAGAAAGTTTCGACCTGTGCCAAGGAGGCCTAGTGTATCTCCTTCCTGTAAAGTTTTCAGTGTGTCAGCTTTTACCTCCAGGTCTTTGATCCATTTGGAGTTAATTCTAGTGCAGGGTGACAAAGAAGGATCCAACTTTAGTTTTCTGCAGGTGTTTAACCAGTTCTGCCAGCACAACTTGTTGAAGAGGCTGTCTTTCCTCCATTCTATTTTTTTGGCTCCCTTGTCAAAGATTAGGTGGCCATAGGTCTGTGGTTTAGTATCTGGGTCCTCAGTTCTATTCCATTGGTCTTCAGGCCTGTTCTTGTGCCAGTACCAAGCTGTTTTGAGAATTATAGCTCTGCAATAGAGTCTAAAGTTTGGTATTGAAATTCCTCCTGCACTGTTCTTTCTGCTAAGAAGTGTTTTTGCTATACGGGGTCTTTTATTATTCCATATGAAATCTTGGATTGCCTCTTCAATTTCTTTAAAGAATGCCATTGGGATATTGATGAGTATTGTGTTGAATTTGTAGATAGCCGTTGGCAAGATTGTCATTTTCACAATGTTGATTCTTCCAATCCAGGAGCATGGGAGGTTTTTCCATTTCCTTAGTTCTGCTTTAATTTCCTTTTTTAGGGTTTTAAAGTTTTCATCAAAAAGGTCCTTTACATTCTTAGTTAAGCTAATTCCTAGGTACTTTATTTTCTTTGAGGCTATTGTGAAAGGAGTTTCTTTCCTGATTATTGCCTCGTTCCTCTCACTGTTGGCGTAAAGGAAGGCAGTTGATTTTTGAGGGTTGATTTTATAGCCTGCTACTCTTCCAAAGTTTTGAATCAGCTCAAGGAGCTTGGGAGTAGAGTCTATAGGATTCTTTAAATACAGAATCATGTCATCTGCAAAGAGGGATAGTTTTATTTCCTCTTTCCCTACTTGGATCCCCTTTATGCTTGCTTCTTCCTTATTGCACTGGCTAGGAATTCTAGTACTATGTTAAAGAATAGTGGAGGAGTATTGGTGTGAGCTCTGCTTTGAAGACCTTATAGAATTCAGCTGTGAATCCATCTGGCCTTGGGCTTTTCTTAGGTGGAAGTTCTCTAATTGCCATTTCTATTTCAGAGCTTGAAATAGGCCTGTTGAGTTGGGTTAGTTCTTCTTGGTTCAGTGTGGGTATGTTAATATTGGCTAGGAATTCATCCATTTCATCTAGATTCTCAAATTTGTTGACATAAAGGTTTGAGAAGTATTCCCTCATGATAGTCTGGATCTTGGTAATTTCTGTCGTGATATTACCATTTTCATCTGCGATTTTGTTTATTTTGATATGCTCTCTTTTTTTTTTGGTAAGATTTGCTAAGGGCTTGTCAATTTTGTTAATTCTTTCAAAGAACCAACTCCTTGTTTTGTTGATTCTTTCTACAGTTTTCTTTGGATTCCAAGTCATTTAATTCTGCTTTGATTTTAATAATTTGCTTTCTTCTACTGGGATTAGGGTTGGTTTGTTGCTCTTTTTCCAGGAGCTTAAGGTGAGACATTAACTTGTTGGTTTGCAATTTTTCCAACTTGTTGTTGTAGGCAATCAGCGCTATAAATTTTCCTCTGAGTACTGCCTTTGCTGGGTCCCAAAGGAGTTGGTATTTTGTGTGCTCCTTATTGTTAAATTTCATTAACTGTTGGATTTCTGTTCTGATCTCTTCGATGACCCATTGGTGATTCAACAATGTGTTCTTCAGTCTCCATGAGTTACAGGGTTTTCGTTGGTGGAGATGTGTGTTCAGTTCCAATTTGATGCCTTTGTGATCTGAGAGTGTGCATGGAATAATTTCAGTGTTTCTGAATCTGACCAGGTTTATTTTATGGCCTAAGATGTGATCTATTTTGGAAAATGTTCCATGTGCTGCTGAGAAAAACGTATATTGTGTTGTTGCTGGGTAGAATATTCTGCAGATGTCTGTTAGATCTAGTTGTTCTATATAGTTGTTCAGTTCTAAGGTTTCTCTGTTGAGTTTTTGCCTTGTTGATCTGTCCATAGGTGAGAGTGGTGTGTTAAAGTCACCGACAATCACTGTATTTCGATCTATGTATGGTTTCAGTGTAAGTAAAGTTAGCTTGATGAAGTTCGGAGCTTCGGGATTGGGTGTGTAAATATTTAGGATCGTTGTTTCTTCCTGGAGAAAAGATCCCTTTAGTAGTATATAGTAACCTTCTTTGTCTTTTCTTACTAATTTTAGTTTGAAGTCTATTTTATCTGATATGAGGATGGCAACTCCAGCCTGTTTATGGGGGCCGTTAGCTTGATAGAGTTTATTCCAACCTCTCACTTTCAAAAGATGATTGTTTTTTTTGGGTAAGATGTGTCGCTTGAAGACAGCAGAACAATGGCTCTTGCTTTTTGATCCAACTAGACAAGCCTATGCCGTTTAGTTGGAGAGTTAAGTCCATTGATATTGAGAGTTAGGATTGAGAGATATTTATTAGTTCCTACCATTTTTAAAAGCTTTTATTAGGGCCTGTGTCTTGACAGTTCTTGTGGTCCTTAGATGGTATGCTATTTAGGTGCCATTTCTTTCCCTATATTGCATTTATTTTGGTTTTCTATGTATAGAACATCTTTGAGAATTCTCTGTAGTGTTGGTTTTGTTGTGACATATTGTTGCAGCTTTTCCCTGGAATGGAATGTTTTTATTGTTCCCTCAGTTATGAATGAGAGCTTAGCTGGGTACAGTATTCTTGGTTGGTAGTTATTTGACTTAAGGGCATGACATATATGCTTCCAGTCACTTCTTGCTTGCATGGTCTCTGCTGAGTAATCTGGGGTTATTCTGATTGGTTTTCCTTTATAGGTTACTGATCCCTTTTCCCTGGTTGCCTTTAGGATCCTTTCTTTGGTTTCTATTGATCCAGTTCGGATTATGATGTGGTGGTGGGATGTTCTTTTCTGGTCAGGTCTTTGGGGTTCTAAAAGCTTCTTGTATCTGGATGGGCCTGCCCTTCTGGATATTTGGGAAATTCTCTGAGATGATTCCCTGAAGTATATTTCCAATACCATTGACCTCTTTCTCCACGCCCTCCTCAATACCAATTAGCCTTAGATTAGGCTTCCTAATTGTATCTTGGACCTCCTGAAGCGCTCTCTCATTTTTCCTAGATTTGGATTGACTCATTTTCTGTTCTTTCTCTATAATAACTAAATTATCTTCAGCCCCAGAAATTCTCTCCTCTGCATTATCTAACCTGCTATCAAAGCTATCTACTTTATTTTTCATGTCCCTTGCTTCTAATTGCTCATTTTTGATGCCTTGCATCTCTTCTTTTAGATCATGTATGGATTTCTTTAGCTCCTTGATTTCCATTTGAGTGGTTAGCTCAGTAGCTTTATTTTCTTTGAACATTTGCTGGAGTTCGGTCACCTTTTTATTTGTGGATTCTATGAATTCATCCATCTTTCTTTGAAAAACCTTTATTATGGCCTCCTTTATGGCTTCTTCTTTTTCACTTATCACCTTGTTTATGGTTTCCTCTTGTTCAGCTATGGCTTCCTCCCTTGTCTCTTTCTTTATATTTTCACATTTTTCATTCATGATGTTTATCAGTTGCATTTGTATAGCACTTGGAAGACTTTCCTCTAGGTTTGCCAGTGACTGTTCCATTGTCTGTTTACTTTGGGTGGGGGATGTTGTTTCTTGATTTGACATTTTTCTTGAGTTTCTTGTTCTGCCCATTTGAAAATGGGAGCAAGATTAATACTAAACACGATAATAGTTTTTCAGATATAACCAACCTAGACCTCTGTAGCTGGCAGACTCTAGATGTTCACAAGTTTTGATTGGTGTTATCACTTTCTTTTTGTGCAGTTACCGACCAGTCTAATACATCCACTGATAAGTGATTTATACCCAAAACAATAAGCCTCTTAATCCAATCTCTATTGTCTTTAAGTCCCTCTGAGCCTAGAGAATAATTAAACACCTAGATATACAGTATTGCTCAACAGCCATCAAGTGTAGATCCATGCAATATAAGGGTTGAAAGATGAACAGAGGTCCAGAGACAGAAAAATAGAAAGAGAGACGTCAGGGGAGGTACAAGAAGATTAACGTAGGAGTGTAAGAATATTGTAGTAATGAAGAAAAGGTATAGCGTAAGGATAACTGACCTAAGTTGGTAAGTAGGTAGCGTATTTGAGTACAAAGTTTGGAAAGTATTAGAATAAAACTTATGTGTTGCTGCATGACTAGCTCTTAGCCCAACCAGTGGCCTCACAGTGGACCATGGGATGGATCTGCGAGCTTCCCATCTGAGCGCGGTTGGCAGATGTTATCCTGTGCTGCTTCCAGGGGCGGCCCCAAGCCAAGGGTCTGGGGATTGAGTGTTTCCAGGGGCTCTCAGCAGGACCAGCAGGAGACCCCTCTATTCCCAGGGGCGGGGCCCAGCTGAGGATGTGGACTCCAAGGGCGGAGCCGTGCCTTTTTGGTTCTCAGAAGGGGAGCTTGGTGCTGGTCGGCACTTCAGATCCCTGCTGTGTTTCCACTGCTTTGTCAGAGTCTGTGACTGTGGGGGGGGCCCTCGGTGGTGTCTTGCTCAGGATTCCCAGCTGGAGGATGCCCCGCTCAAGAATTGAGGGGGGGCAGATGCTGGCTCCTATTTTCCCGCATCCCCTACCTGCTGTTGTAAGGCAGGGTCGCAGCGCCCTCCACTCTCCAGATCCAGTGGCCTGGGAGAGGAGCCTGGTGGGCGGGTGGGAGCTGGGACAGCTCTGCCTCCCCTGGTGGGGTGCTGAGTCTTAGGGTCCGCCCGCTTGTCACTCTCCAGTCAGAGGGCTGGGGGTTGAGCCCGTTGGGCAGGTAGGAGTTGGGACAGCCTCGCCTCCCTTGATGGGGTGCTGGGTCTTATGGGTAGCCCGCCTGTCAATCTCCAGTCAATGGCCTGGGGGAGGAGGCTGTTGAGGGAAAGGACAGGATTCTAAATTCCTTGCCCCCCTGCTCCCGCCAGTCTTTCTCGGGCGGGGTGTTGGGGTCTGAGTTAAGTTCTATTGCTTGGCACCCGCTCCGCTTTCCCGATGTGTTTGGGGACGCGCTGTATTACTCACGCCTCTGCGTCCGTCTGCGGGTGCTCCACGGTGGTGGGGAGTCTTTCACTCCCCTCGGGTCTCCGCCGTCGCCTGTGTTCCGCATCTGGGTTCTGCTGCTTGCTGTTCTGGTTCCGCGTCTGGGTTCCACCATTTGCTGGCCCGGTTCTGTGCTGGTTTCTGCAGCAGTTGGGCTCCTGGCCTGGCGCCCTCCACTGCCGCCGCTTTTCACGGCTTTCCGAGGCTTTCCCGGCTTGGAGCTTGCGGAGAGAGGTGGGGGAGGGGTCCTCGCGTTCCGAATTCTTTGAGAAAGTTGGATGTGAGCTTTATCTGGATTTCTTTTCCGGTTTGAGTCCTTCCCCATTGCTTTTTGAGTTTGTTGTTGTGGATTTCTTAAGGTAGTTGGCTCGTGGGACTCCCTGGTTCTCTCTTTTTGTCAGAGAGAGCTAGGCTGCGTCCCTATTGTCTCGGCGCCATCTTCCTTCTTCCCATATGTTACTCTTTGTAAATATGAAGTGCTTAGTAAATACAGAGGAAGCCAAGGAACAGTTCTTGTGCTTACAGGTGGTATTGGTTTATTTGTTTATTATTACTAGAGTGTTGGGTTGGCACTCTATCATTTGAGCCACAACTCCAGCCATGAATTTTGCTGAGAATTTTGGCTGTCAAATCTAGAAAACTTTACTGCCCTGAATTTGGACTGTTACCACTCAGCTGCAAATAAACTTCAAGCTACTGTTCAATCATAACTGCTTCATTATAAATAGTTAAATCTAGCCGGGCACTCATACCTGTAATCCTAAACTACTCAAAAGGCTGAGATCTGAAGATTATAGTTTGATGTCATCCTGGGCAGAAATGTTCTTGAGACACTTATCTCCAATTAACCATTAGAAAACCAGAAATGTTTCTATGGCTCAAAGTGATCCATCAAATGCTAGCCTTGAGCAAAAAAGTTCAAGGACAATGCCCAGGCTCTGAGTTCAAGTCACACAAATGAAAAAAAAAAAGCAAACTTCATCTAGTGACAGTTGCCTAATTCATATTCATGAGTCTTTCTTTCACTTTCATTTCATTCTTCACTTACATACTTCCCCATTTCTTCTATTGCTTCTGATTATCATCAAATGCCTTTCTCTCTCCTAAAGTCTTTCCTTGATCCCAAGTCCTGAAACCTGTACCAATATGGTGTCAACTTCCTTCCATTCATATGTAAGTGGCTATTTTATTAGTTAATTTCCTCTGATTGTATATTTAGATGAATTTATTTGAAGACCAAAGGAAAGTATTACCTCAAGACAGTCTTTTCCTGTTTCTCTTCTTCCTCTTATTCTCTCTCACCCTCCCCTCCCCTCTCCTCTCCTCTCTGTTCCTCTCTTTCTCTCCTCTTCACTCCTTGCCCTGCTCCTCTCCTCAGCTCCCCTCTTTCATCCTATGGATTCTCCCTTCTTGTCATCTACCCTCTCTATGATTGCATATTTGATTCTGCCTCTCACCTCAATTAATTTCTATTTTGTATGCAAGAGATAAGAGACTGATGGATGAGCTTAGAATGAGAATTGCTAGTTCTTGCAAAAAGAGACTCCTTGTATGGACCAAATAATATCCTAACCACCATCAATAAAGCCGGGGCCAATGAACAAAGAGAGTAGTCATATGTTCTTCATTAGAAAGTGGCAATCCTATGTGAGATCTGTGGCCTCAAGGATACCTGAAACAGCTACCAATTTGAAGGCAAATTCAGCTATTCTTTTCAAAGTTTGGTCCTATTAGAGTGCTTTTGAAACATGTTGTGTTAAGTGTTGGTTTACTAGAAAATACTTGTAGCATCATTTTCACTGTTATGAGCAGGGAACAAGTTTGCTCAATTTCAGCTACACACTCCTTGTCCTGTTGAGTATCCAGTGCATTAAACACTTTAGTAACAAGAGTAAGAACAAGGTAAATGGTGAGGTCAGTGATTTGGAAAACATCTGAAAGGTGCCACTAGCATCTTTTCCTAGAATGTAGCATTTTAAATCTTTTTATTTTATCTATGCAGTTCAGATGACCAATCCTAAATAAATTACCCTATAGACACCCACATTATAGAGATAATGGAGCATATCAGATAGTAGGAGGAAATGCTTCAAAATGAGATATTTTTCTGAAGGTTTTTAATGAGGTTTAACAGTGCTGGAAATTAAAAATTCTAGTTTGCCTGAAGAACATGAGAGCCCGGACATGACGCAAGCTGCAGGGTGCTGCCTCCCCCCACCCTTCCTATACATTTGCTTTTGCGATCTTTAATTATATATCTCTAATTTTTTTCTGACTACTGAATTTGTAAGTATACTGAAAAATCAGTTTCCAGCAAACTATTTTTCTCACAGTTAATCTTAATAACATAGCACATTAACACCAATTACAAGAGCTATGAAAAATACATTATGGAGGTACAAACAGATGAGAGGCTAATTGAATATTAAAATATGTACTAAATTCCTTTTATTTGTGTCTGTAAGTATTGTGGCTTGAACCTAGGACATGTGCTTTGCCCCTTAGCTTCTCCTGTTCAAGGCTGGAGCTCTTCCAATTGAGCCACAGCTCTATTTCTTGCTTTTTTGTTGGTTAATTAGAGATTAAAGCATCTCATGGACTTTTCTACCTAGGCTGGCATAGAAAGGTGATCTTCAGGTCTCAGCATTTTGAATAGCTAGGATTATAAGTGTGAGTCCTCAATGCCTGGTAGGATTTAAATTCTTGAATCTAATTTTGTAATTGTTACTGGCTTGTATATTTTTCTGTCGAATTTATTTGTCAGGTTTTAGCTAAATGATTCTGGCCTTATAAATTGAGGAAGACTTTGTAGTATTGAGGGAAGTCTGGGTAGGATTACTTTCATCTTTGATAAAAAATAACCAATAGTGCCACTTCAGCTGATAGTGTTCTTTGTGTCAAAAACTTAATTATAAGCTGCACACCAGTGGCATCAGAACCGCGGTTGCCCTTGAAATGGGATCCAATCAGTATGATGTTACTAATCCATCCATTGCATTGACCATTGTTGTTTATAAAGCACTTTCAAGATTAAAAGTGCTTTTATTGACTGTATATGTTTATTATGACTGTCATCTTAAACCTATTGCAATAAGGCCTAATGATATGAATAGGTAAGAGTGTCAAAATATTCATTAACCTCAAAATTTAATAAGCCTAAGGGGATCTAGTATCTAATAGACTGGTAGCAACTGGTTCCTAGCAAAGCAGTGTGAGAAGTGAGCACAAAACGAGCCCTAACTTGACCTAATGCTATAGCTATTACCATCTCCAATAACTAGGGATTACGAGTAAGAATCTATTTTTGTCTCTACTTCTACGCACATTACATATATTCTCTTCTACCTGTAAGGCCAATGGAAACCAATTAAACATGGTATCATTGTAATCTCTCAATATTTCTTAAAAAGCAACTTTCAAAAATGCATCCTATGTTCAAGAATATAGTAAGTTTCACCAGTAAGCATTTCTTGTAGTGAAACAATATTTCTGGTAGATTTTTTTCTTTAGTATCACTTACTCACTGTGGTCTTTGTTCAGAAAGCATTGCTGTGTTTCCTGTGTTTTTCAAGACACAAATGTTATAATTGTCAAGAAGAGAGTCACAATTTCAGTCTCTGGGACGTGAATAATTTCAATTGCAATTGCAATGGAGTATAGTAAGGGATAAAATGAGGAAACTCTTGGTTTAAGTAGTAGTCTTTCGTGGGAGCCCTTATTTCAAATTTGGCATAGAAAGGAAGTGGCAGTTGCTAGGAGGCTACTTAGTGGAATAACTAAATTTCCATCTTATTTATGAGTAGTAACTCATCAGATTAAGAAGAAAAGGAATGACTTGCAAGTAGAAAAAGGCATAACAGCCAAGAACTCCAGCATATCCACAAACCTGGGCATCTGAGAGCATTTAATTCACAGAGAATGAAGAAACAATAGGACTGAAAGATGGTCACATAGCTGGGCAGTAAGCCAGGAAATGCATGGCTGGAGAGATGAGGATAAAGGTGAGCAGAAAAGAGTTTGTGCAGAGTATCTCACGGGAAAGCTACTGAAAAAACTTGAAACAAGAAAACAAGAAAGAATATCAGCTTAAAGAATAGCATAGAGGGGAAGGAAATTTTGCCAAGAGCTCCAAGCATAGACTCGGATGGTAGCTCCAGTAAAAACAGGTAGCTTTAAGCTGTAATGAAGAACATATAGAGAAGGAATGAGTGTTGAATGCTAGGGGGTAGGAAGCAGTACTCCAGTTCACTTCCCAGGATTCTATCTCAGATAGGAAATAACATCCACAGTGTGTTCACCAAGCAGAGAAGGCAGAAATGGCTCATGGAAAGGAACTAAAGAGAAATGTGAACCCACATTGCTCTATAATCTTCCACCTATGTGGAATGATAAGTCATCACATCATTCCTATAAATGTCCCATGTGTCTTTCTCTATGTTTATAAAATAGTCTTCCTTTCTGGAAACAATACCTCTTCCACTAACAAGAGTAACAAGTAAGCAAGGTCCCTCCCTGCATCCTCTTTCTCAATGCCTTTCCTCATTGCTTCTCCTCTGATATTGCACTTAAGGCCAAAGAGAAATCAAACAGACTTGTTTATAGTCAAGAAAGTACACGAAGGTATGTCTTCAAACAAAAGAAGAAGGACAATGCTTGATTTTCCTTCAAAAATCTATTTATCTATCTCCCTATCTATCTATCTATCTATCTATCTATCTATCTATCTATCTATCTATCTATCTAATCTCTTTCTCATCTACGTATGCTTTCAATGCAACCTACATAATATTTTCTGATATTTCTTCACTACACAGCTACTAATATATATGATTTCCTAAAACAAACTTCAAACTACAAGATTCCATTTTAAAGATGTAGTGTTTTGACAATGATTTTACTGGAGTCCTTTGATTAGAAATGAAATTCACCTTAATCAGTACTCTTTGATGAGGGCTGTATTTATCATAATATGAAAATAACTACCTACAAGTCTTTAAATATTTTAAATTTTTGAGAAGAAAATATGTACAAAATAGTTCTCTTTATGAAATCAGAAAATATTCTTCTTCGGCAGTGTTTGTCTCTCTTAGGTAACCCATGCTAACCTATTTCCCAGAGTTTCTTTTTATAGCAATTTCATCAGTATGGAAAAGGAGCAAAAATTAATCCATGTTGAATAATGGAGAAGATCACTACTATGGAGAAGATCACACTGTGCAAACAGAGAAGGCTTAGAGATTCTTCTGGAGTGCCTGCTCCACTAGATGGAGTGATGCTGGACAATTTAAGCAAGAAAATTTTGAGAATGTTGAGAAAACTTGGTGATGTGGCAGAAAAGATTTGTTCGTGTGGATACCTTTCACATTTTTGAATATCTGTAGTGTGAATGTCAACAAATAGTATGTTGTTGTTTAATAGTAAAAAAATGTAAATATCAGGGACCTGAAGTTGATCAACTGAGTATTTTCTGCTAACTTAAACTGTTTCAGTGAAAGTATTATTCTGAGAGATCAATGACTAGTCAATGACAATTCAGCTTACAGGATACCAGTATTTCAAGCACAAGGCCACATTTTAGAAATATATTGTTAATGAATCACATTAAAGTGGAAAGCCTGCCTTATTGAGGAATTGGACTGATAGGTTCTTATCCATCAATGTAATCTGAAGGTTATTCCTAAATGTTTGTCAACATCTATCTACTGAAAATCTCTACACATTAACTACTAACTGTAGCAAAAACCACACCATAACTATGTCTATTCTCAACATTCCTAGTTACCATGAGTAGGTCTGATTTTAGTCATTCTAGAATTGGTACTTTGGACCCTGGTCCCTTTCTTTCTAGGCAAATATATATATATAGGTTATATATATATTTTTTCAATGGCAGACATTTAACTCTTGCCTTATTTTTCTTTCACTTTGATAACTGGCCTCATACTTGCCTTTGTTTGTCTGTCTCATTAATGTTGGCATATGAATTTATTAAACCATGAAACAGATTCCCATATTTGTTTGTTCTTCTTTGTTTTGGTATAACTATGCCCTGGGTCTAACATCAAAGGTTAAGCAAAACTTGGGATTTTAATCTGACTTGGTAAGACCTGGGGTTTTGTTTAGTTGTTTTTGTTCTTATTTTTTTAAGCACTTCCTAGCAACAATACTTGCTCCCACTCCAAGGAAAACAAATACTGAGATACCAAGGGTGTTGAAAGTCAAAATTAATATGCTCTTACTAATTAGTCTATCTGAAAAAGTTTGCCCTACTTCTTTCACTACTATTACTGCTTATAATCAGCTTTCTTTTTAATGAAGTACTTAAATGTCCAACTCAATAAAATTTATGAAAAAATAGCCACTTAGCAACAAATACCAAATAGTAACAGATATAAAATATATGCTTTTAAAGAATATTGATTTGGGAGGAGGCACATTACCTTTTTGTATCTCAGTAATTAATTGTATCTTTTGCTTCCCAGTGCTTTTGAATTTAGCCATTTAGAGGAAAGTGAATACGGAGACAAAAATGAATGACAATCATTTAGTGTCCTTGAACAGCATTATTATGAGGAAACTGTACAGTTCTCATCTGCAAGATATTCAACATCAGTAATCACATTTCTCGTGAAGACAAATAAAAGGAAATTACATCCAGGTGCACATGTGTGCTCATCTCCCCAGTGGCTGGCTACAAAGATCTCCCCAAAGGCATTTGCTCATTTCTGGGCAGGGTCACCAGTAAAAGCAGTTTAAAAGGCTGGTATGATTGGCATCTGGATGCTACAATAGTCAAGATTCGCTCCAAATGATCACAAACTTACTTTGGCTAAGGGGGAGCGGGTAAGTGACAAGGAGATAGAGGGTCACCTTTGGAATGCCTCTCTGAGCAATATTGTAGTGATTGTGGTACCTCAGGTTTCTATTTGAATGACTACTATCACGCAGCATGAATTAAACTTGTGCAAATGAAGTAGATTTATTCTGCATTCCCAAAATATATAAAGGTGAGCATGAATTTCTCTTCTCCAGAAATGCAGTGGTGGCCACTTAGCAGCAAGGATGGGGACAGGTGATCCCTTTTCTCTTTTGTGGGGGGTGGAGGGGAGGTGGAAGTACTGTATGAATCCATACAGTCATGGGATCATTTCCCCACAAAGCTTCCATGGTTGTCTAATTACAAGACC
This sequence comes from Megascapheus bottae, assembly GCF_031878675.1. Lineage (NCBI taxonomy): Eukaryota > Metazoa > Chordata > Mammalia > Rodentia > Geomyidae > Megascapheus > Megascapheus bottae. The sequence continues at coordinate 4,282,091 of NW_028327858.1, forward strand.
ATGAAGTAGAGTTGAACATGTGGCTTCGTTACATCCATTGATACAATCTAAGAACAGTACTTGGGAAACAACCTCACATTTGAATTTGTGGAACTACTTACATATTCTGTATTCACACAGTTGGGATTGTAGAGGATCAAAGCTTTATTCATACAACAAACCTTTCACCTAATTAATAGTCAATAGTAGAGATTCAGAAGACCAGTAGCTACTTTCAATAACAATATTAAGCATAACATTCTAATATACAATATTTAATATTACTAGAGATATAATACTTAAATGAGTTTTATAAGTATAAATGAATTGTAAGTTTAAGTGAAAATGAATTAATAGAACAAACACCTTAAAGCACAAATGCCTGCTAATTCAAGGAGAGAATATTGATTCCATCAATTTATGAAATACTCTTACTTCCCAAAAGCTCTTGTCTCATAGTAGGCACTTAAAAGAATATTTGTTAAATGATTGCTTACTTAGCAGCTAACCTTAATAGGTGCTAAGTAACCTCTGTGGCAAGCCAAAATTTCATTATGGAGCATCTTTTTTAATCATTATCTACTAGCTAGATGTTTAATACTGTGGCCCTATTGTACCAATATTAATGATTTGGAAAGTGATGCATAGACAAGATTAACTGATTTTCCCTTGATTCCTAGCTAAAGCTAATAATATGGCTTTAATTAAAAAATTTATTTAAGAATCTTCTAAAATTTGCATTGTGGATCATATAGAAAGGAGGGTATACATACTATTAAATATATACTATGGTAAAAATGACTGGTACTGTAACATATTGAGTGAAATATGTTTTTGAAAGAATACCTGTACCAAAAAAGAATAGAGCAGGTGCAAACAAGACTTTGTCTGGTTCACAGTTTTGCTTAAAGTTAATGTTTATTTTAATAATTTAACATATGTGATTGAATCGATTTCTTCATATCATGTGAGGTAAAATATCAAAGAGAAGTGAGTTGCATGAGATTGCCTTTTGAGTACTGCAATGAAAACATTTTATAACAAAATTTTCAGTGTATTTCCATGTTCAGTCTGAACATGGAATGTAGTACAAACACAGTTACAAATCCAGTCATGGATGAGTGAAATGTCACTTATTTTTGACACATAAAAATGTATAATTATATACAATATCAAATATATGTCTTTGAATTCAGACTGATATTTTCATTTATTTTTCAGGAGTCATTTTAGCTAACACTGGAGAGTTGAAATGAGTAATTCAACATAAGGAACATTTTAGTTTGTCTGAAAATAATTAATTTTCAACATAGAATTCATCATAGTAACGATTTTTAAGGTTTCCTGATTAGATTTGTCTAAGAATGCAAAAAATATAAAATATATGGAAACTTAAATTGAATCAGTATTCCTCCCATAGTTTACTTTCTACAAACATTCGAAGATTTTTTTTTTCTCCAGTCCTGGGCAGCTATAAGATTTTTATGGGAAAAATTGTTTTCAATATCTCCGAGGACTCAAATAAATAATGCATAAAATAAATAAAAATAAAAGCACAATTTATTGTGGGTTATCTGTAAACTGAGCAATGAATCTGACAAGTGTTGAGTAAAAACAACTTGGGGGATAATGGCTTTTAATCAGTTGGTATTCATTATTTTTATGTACTTTTCATTCTAAAACTTCCAAAGAAGAGTCTTTATGTCTGGCTATGATAATCTGTTCTATAATCTCAGTTGTGCAAAAGTAGAGAGAGATAAGAGGATCATAGTCCAAAGCCAGCCCTACAAAATATGTGGCCCTAAAGCTTACAGAGATGAGGGTATGACTTAAATTAAGGTTGGACAAATGGGACTGCATTAAACTAAAGACCTTCTGTGTGGAAAAGGACATAGCTAGCAAGTTAAATAGAAAGTACACAGAGTGGGAGAAGATCTTTACTAACCATACAGCTTCATATCTATAATATATAAAAAGCCAAAAACATTGAAACTCTCCAAAACAAATCTTCAAAGAAACAACCATTCCATTAAAAAGTGGGCCAAAGACTTAAAGAAATACTTCTCTGAGGAAGAAATAAGAATGGCCTATAGACACATGAAGAAATGCTCCATATCTCTGGCCATAAAATAAATGCACATCAAAAGAACTTTGAGATTCCTCCTCACTCCAGTTAGAATGGACATTATCAAGAAATCTAGTAACAACAGATGCTGGCAGAAATTTATCCAGGAGGGATCTCTACTACCCAGTTGATGTGAGTGTAAATTCATTCAACCATTATGGAAAGCATCATGGTGGTTCCTCAAAAGACTAAACAAAGAGCTTCCCTATGACCACTACTTGGAATTTACCAATCATCCAGAAACAAGGACATATTGAAGCCCCTAGCACAACAATGTTCATTGCAGCACTATTTACCATAGCAAAGATATGGAATCAACCCAGATGCCCCTGAGTAGATGATTGGATCAACAAGATGTGGTACTTATACACAATGGAATTCTATGCTGCTGTCAAAAAGAATGACACTGCCCCATTTGTAAGGAAATGGAAAGACTTGGAAAAATCATATTAAGTGAAGTAAGCCAGACCCAAAGGAACATAGGCTAAATAGTTTCCCTCAGTTCTAATAATTAGCATATATCTAGGACTCTCCTAGCAGAGGATTACAATAGCATAAAACCTAAGGTCATATAGGATGAGACTAAATTAAATGATCTCTCGGAAACAAGAGTTATATCTTGCATAATTGTTGTTTTTAATGTACTATGTTATTTCTCTTCTCTTTTGTTGCCCTTTGGTTAATTTCATATTGTTACTGTATCTAACTTTGTTACCTGGTATATTGCATTTACGTTTATTTGTTTATTTAAAATAGGAAAGGGAAGGGGGAAATCAAAATGATTGGGAGGAGATGGCAGGAGGGTAACTGGGTAGAAATCTAAGAAGGAATATCAATGTATGAGAAGTAATCCACCTACTGTCTGGTGAATGTAACTGTAACCTCTCTATGCATTATCTCAACTAGGCCTAGGAGTTTGGCCTAGTGGTAGAGTGGTTGCCTAGCATGCACGAAGACCCAGGTTGGATTCCCTGGTACCACATACATAGGAAAAACCCAGAAGTGGTGCTGAGACTCAAGTGGTAGAGCTTTAGCCTTGAGAAAGTCCAAGGACAGTGCTCAGGCCCCGAGCTAAAGCCCAGGACTGACAAAAAAAAATTACGTTACCTCAACAATAAAAAAGAAAAAAACAAAAAAGAATATTAAGCCAAAGTTTTGAATCAGCTCAAGCAGCTTGAGAGTGGAGTCTATAGGGTTCTTTATATACAGAATCATGTCATCTGCAAAGAGGGAAAGTTTCACTTTCTCTTCCCTATTTGGATCCCCTTTATTCTTGCTTCTTGCCTTATTGCTCTTCTAGGAATTCTAATACTATGGTTAAAGAGGAGTGGACACAGTGGGCATCTTTGTCTCATTCCTGATTTTAGAGGAAATGGCTTTAGCTTTTCGCAATTAATTATAATGCTAGCTGTGGGTTTGCGATACACAGCCTTTATTATATTGAGGAATGTTGCATGGATTCCTAGTTTCTCCAGAGCTTTTAGCATAAAGGGGTGTTGGATCTAATCATATACCTTTTCTGCATCTATTGAGGCAATCATGTGATTTTGTCCTTGCTCCTGTTGATATGTTGAATTATACTAATAGACTTGCATATGTTGAACCATCTTTGCATCCCTGTGATGAATCCTATAAGATCATAGTGTATAATTTTTTGATGAGTTTCTGAAGACAGTTGGCTAGTGTTTTGTTGAGAAGTTTTGCATCAATATTCATCAAAGAAATGGGTTTATATTTCTCTTTCTTTGATGAATCTCTGTCTAGTTTTGGGATGAGGGTTATAGTGGCTTCGTAGAATGAGTTTGGCAAAGAGCCTTTTTTTTGTCAATTTTGTTGAAGAGCTTGAGGAGTATTGGTGTGAGCTCTGCTTTGAAGACCATATAGAATTCAGCTGTGAATCCATCTGGCCCTGGGCCTTTCTTTGATGGAAGGTCTCTTATTGCCATTTCTATTTCAGTGAATGAAATAGGTCTGTTTAGTTGGATTAAGTCTTCTTGGTTCAGTGTGGATATGTTAATATTGGCTAGAAATTCATCTGTTTCTTCTAGATTCTCAAATTTGTTGGCATAAAGGTTTGAAAAATATTCCATGATGATGCTCTGGATCTTGGTAATTTCTGTTGTGATATTACCATTCTCATCTGTGATTTTTTTATTTGGATTTGCTCCCTTCTTTTATTTTTGTAATATTTGCTAAGGGTCTGTCAATTTTGTTAATTTTTTCAAAGAACCAACTCCTTTTGTGTTGATTCTTTCTATAGTTTTTTTTTTACTCCAATTCATTTCATTCTACTTTGATTTTAATAATTTAATTCCTTCTATGGGGATTAGGGTTGGTTTGTTTCTCTTTTTCCAAGAGCTTAAGGTGCAACAATAAATTGTTGGTTTGTGATTTTTCCAATTTGTTAATGTAGGCACTCAGAGCTATAAATTTTCCTCTGTATACTGTCTTTGCTGTGTCCCAAAGGAGCTGGTATTTTGTGTGTTCCTTTTTGTTAAATTTCATAAACTGCTGAATTTCTGTTCTGATTTCCTCAATGACCCATTGGTGATTGAACAATGTGTTGTTCAATCTCCATGAGTTACAGGGTTTTCGTTGGTGGAGATTGGTGTTCAATTGCAATTTGATGCTCTTGTAGTCTGAGAGAATGCAGGAAATAATTTCAGTGTTTCTGAATGTGCCCAGGTTTGTTTTATGACCTAAAATGTGGTCTATTTTGGAAAATGTTCCATGTGCTGCTGAAAAAAGCATATATTGTGATGTTGCTGGGTGAAATAGATCTAGTTGGTCTAAACAGTTGTTCAACTCTGAGGTTTCTCTATTGATTTTTTGCCTGGTTAATCTGTCCATAGGCGAGAGTGGTGTGTTAAAGTCACCAACTATTACTGTGTTTTGATCTATGTATGATTTTAGTGAAAGTAAAGTTTGCTTGATGAAGTTCAGTGCTCAGGATTAGGTCTGTAGATATTTAGGATGGTTATGTCCTCCTGGAAGTGAGATCCCTTTATTAGTATGCAATAACCTTCTTTGTCTTTCTCACTAATTTTAGTTTGAAGTCTATTTTATCTGATACAAGGATGGCATCTCCAGCCTGTTTGGGGGGCTGTTAGTTTGATAAACTTTGTTCCAACCTCTCACTTTCAGAAAATATTTTTTGGGCAAGATGTATCTCTTAAAGACAGCTGAATGATAGATCTTGCTTTTTGATCCAACTAGACAGTCTATGCCATTTAATTGGAGAGATAAGTCCATTGATATCGAGAGTTAGGATTGAAAAATATTTACTAGTTCCTGCCATTTTTGAAAGTTTCATTAGGGTCTGTGGCTTGACAGTTCTTGCGGTACATAGCTGGTATGATTTTTAGGTGCCATTTCTTTGTCAGTACCACATTTGTGTTGGTTTTCAATGTGTAGAACATCTTTGAGAATTTTCTGTAATGCTGGTTTGATTTTCTTGGAATGAAAAGTTTTTATTGTTCCTTCAGTTATGAATGAGTGCTTAGCTGGGTACAGGATTCTTGGTTGGTAGTTATTTGTCTTAAGGGCATGACATATATCCTTCCAATCTCTTCTTGCTTGCATGGTCTCTGCTGAGAAATCTGTGGTTATTCTGATTGGTTTTTCCTTTGTAGGTGATTGTTCTCTTCTCCCTGGCTGCTTTTAGGATCCTTTCTTTGGTCTCTGTTGATCCTATATGGATTATAATGTAGCGGTTGAATGTCCTTTTCTGGTCAGGTTTGTTGGGGTTCTAAAAGCTTCTTGTATCTGGCTGGGCCTGCCCTTCTGGATGTTTGGGAAGTTCTCTGAGATGATTCCTTGAAGTATATTTCCAGTACTATTGACCTCTTTCTCCAAGCCCTTCTCAATACCACTTAGCCTTAAATTAGTCTTCCTAACTGTAATGGACCTCTTGAAGAGTTTTGTCATATTTCCTAGATTTGTTTTAACTCATTTTCTGATTTTTCTTTATAACAACGAAATTATCTTCAACCTGGAAATTCTCTATTCTGCATTATCTAACCTGCTATCAATACTTTCTACTTTATTCTTCATCTCCCTTCCTCCTATTTGCTCATTTTTGTTGCTTTGCATCTCTTGTTTTAGGTCATGTATGGATTTCTTTAACTCCTTGATTTCCATTTGTGTGGTTAGCTCAGAAACTTTACTCTCATTGGACATTTGTTGGAGTTTGGTTAGCTTTTTGTGGATTCTATGAATTCGTCCATTTTTCTTTGTAAATCCTTTATTATGGCCTCCTATATGGCTTCCTCTCATTCACGTATCACTTTGTTTATGGTTTCATCTTGTTTAGATATGGCTTCCTCCTGTATTTCTTTCTATATGTTTTCAAACTTTTTATTAATCATGTTTATCATTTGCATTTGTATAGCATTTAGAGGATTCTCCTCTAGTTTTGCCATTACTGCTCCATTGCCTGTTTATATTGGGTGGGAGATGCTATTACTTGATTTGTCATTTTTCTTAAGTCTCTTGTTCTGCCCATTTGAAAATGGGAGCAAGATTAATACTGCCCAAGATTACAATTTTTGACATAACCAACCTAGAACTCTTTGTCAGGCCAGACAATAGATGTTCACAATTTTAGACTGTTATTATCACTCTCTCTTTTTGTGCACTTATAGACAAATCTAATACCACCACCAGTTACTGTTTTATGACCAAAAAATAAACCCTCTAATCCAATCTCTACTGTATTTAACTCCCTCTGGACCTACAGTATAATTGAACACCTAGATATACAGTTTTGTTCAACAACCATTAACTGTAGATCCATGCATTATAAAAGTTGAGGAATGAAAAGAGGACCAGAGATAGAAAAATAGTATGAAAGACAAGTGGGGAGGTAAGAAAAGAGTAATGTAGGAGTGTAAGATTAATATAGTAATGAAGAAAATGGATAGTGTAAGGATAATGGATAGAAAGGTAAAATAGTTGAGTACAAAATTTAGAAAAAATAAGATGAAACTTATGAAAATAAGAAGAGTAATAAGAAGAATATATAGAGAGAAGAGGAAGGTATATATAGGAGAGTTCAATGATAAAATTTAAAAAATTAAAAATAAAGAAAAAGAAAAGAAAAAAGTTGGGGGGAGATCCCACACAATTGTGAGTCCTTAGACAAGAAATACTAGGGTTAAGAACCAACAGATTAAAATGTATGTGACTGTATCAGTATAAATATCATTTGTATCCAGTCCGTACCCAGTGATATCACTAGGTTTCTAGGAATGACCACAAAGACAGAAGGAAACTGAAAAAAAAAATGGAAAGAATCATAACATTTAAAAAAAAAGGTGGAGGTAAAATGGCAAAGGCCATATAGTAGGACGCTAAATGAAAGGATCTCTAGGATATAGAAACATAAGCCATATAATGAATGATTGTTGTTCTTAAGGTACTATGTTATCTCTCATCTCTTTTGCTGTCCCTTGGTTATCTCATATTGTTACAATATCTCACTTTGTTACCTGATATATCGGATATATTTGTATTTGGTTATTTGAAATTGGATAGGGAATGGGGGAAAACAAGATGAGGGGTGGGGATGGGGGGGAGGGAATTGGGGACCAAGACATGTGAAAGGGTATCAATGTATGGGAATTAATGCACCATCTATCTGGCAAATATTATGTAACCCTTCTATTGATTACAATAAAAAATATATGAAAAAAAAGAATGCAAATGAAAAAAGGTAGCAAACAAGGGGATATTCTTCAGATTCTTTTTTTTTTTTTTTTTTTTTTTGGCGGGGGAATGGGGTATAATACTTGTTATGTCCACTAAGTTTAGGATCCAAACACTTCAAAAAGTCTTTTTCTCTTGCAATTTGGCTTTGTGGTTTTCCTGATCAGTTTGCTTGATTGGCCAGAAAAAAAACAAACAAACAAAACAAAACAAAAGGATGGAATCACAGAGTGGCTTTGTTTACCAGGAATGTGGCCCTGCCCAGGGGTGGAACTTCCGCTAGTGTGGGGGTTGGGGTGGGGGGGGTGGAGGGGGTGGGGGGGTGGAGGGGGTGGGGGGGCCGACGTCTAGCTAAGCTGCCTCTGGGAAAACCTTTGCCCTTTTGAATGATGGTGCTGCCAGCACCACTCCTCAGGCTCCAGTTGGTTTGGCCAAGTCTTTGCCAGCAGTCAAGACGACACTGCATTTCGCTGATGGGAAAGGGGATTCCTTCCCAGTGCCATTCCACAAGCAGAAGTGGAACCATCCACGGAGTTACTCACAAATTCCTGGGTTTTCTGGTTCCGAGAAGCTGGCAAGTCCAGGCTGTGGCCAGGTAACAGCTCTGGGCTCGCTCAGGCTCTGTGTGGCTCTGTCTGGAGCCATCAGGTCTGTGCTGCGGAGAAGCACTGGCTTCTCAGGTGCTAGAGAGAGCCTTTGTCCCCTCAGTGGCTCTGAGCGACTGGCACCGCTCCATACTATCTTCTTGTGCTGGTTTTCTGCCTTTTTCCTCTCTGACTGAGATCTCTTTGGTGCTAAAACTTACTTAGGATCAATCTTAGGGTATGCACTTCCCCTATGGGCTAGAACTGGTATCTTGGCAGGAACTCAGAAAAACTCACACTGAACAGCTGCCATCTTCCTCCGATTGACCTCATGTCAAGTTTTAAAGTCTATTCATTTGCTACAAAAAGGCTTTTCTGAAAAATACTTTTTGGAATTTACAGAATAATATATACTTTATCATTTGTATTCTATTATATATTTTTCTATGTATGTATGTATCTGGCCATACCTCTATCCATTTATCTATGCCAACTTTACATCTCCATCTTCCTTCCCGTACCTCTCATGGGGCTTGTTTGTTAAGATAATATCTTGGCAAAAAATTGCCCTCAAACTCACACTCCAGATCTCTGCCTCCTTAGCTGGAGTACAAATATATTTTACCATCCTGAGCTCCTGTAATTTTTTTAAAAAATTGGAAAAGTGTAGTATGAATGAGTCATTACAGTTGTATATAATATACTGGAATGTGACTACTGGGAATATTCAGAAATAGAGACCATAGGCTTTCAAACTACCTAATTATTAAGGGCAAAAATCAAAGTAAGTCAGAAGGCAAGGGTTACAAGTACAGGACCCAAACCTACAATAAATAGTTTGTATGGATTTAAGTTTTAGAGTAGTTTTGCATTGATCTTAATGGTAAGTCTTTCAGTACCTTTATATTTCTTGCTGGAAGAAAGATCCTTATTTGCTTCAATGTATCACTGGCCTAGACAAATGTGTTGTCTTTCATGTTAGATTTGCTTAGGAAACTCTCCACATGATGCAGAATATTAATAGTATTTTATGAGGAAAAGAAAGGGATAAAATGTCTCCACTGCTTATTAGGAAAGTTTAACCAGAACAAAATGTCATAATTCTTGTTATTTCTTTTATCTGCTTCAGTGACCTTGTGCACAATGAGAAGTTCAGAGATCTTGAGATGTTTCTCAAGTCCATTCACCCATTATACTCCATGTATACTATTTGAGCAACACATTTTAGTAACATCTGCCAGTCTGTGTGAGTACATGCTTTGATCCAACATGGCTGTGTTTCCACTTCTTTCCTTTTCCTTTCTTGGCCTCACTTCCTCTCCCACCCAGCTTCCACCGGAAAAGAAAAAGGATGAATGGATACATTGACATAATCAGGGTATAGTTATAAAAGAGTTAACATTTCTACTGATAGACATAAGAAACATGCACTAATGTGATATCAATAATAATAGATATCACCTTGGAGCTTAGTATCTGATAAATGAAGCCAGGTCAGATATACTTGCTTACCAGTAAAGTCTGTACCGAGGGGGTGAGTGGTGCTGGGGAATTTACAGTACCCATTTCCCATGAAGCGGATTCCTTTGGTCATAGCAGCTCCTGGAGCTGGCAGAGATGACTCTCTCCTTTCTAACTGGTACATAGGAGTGGGCCCATTGATCTCTTCAGGAGGGCGCCACTGGACATGCATCGTGGTACTGTTGAGTCCTTGCACGACAGGTGGTCTCAGCCGTGCAGGTGCTAAACATTAGAAAACACGTGTTACCAATGGAATTCTATGCTGCTGTCAGAAAGAATGACATCAAGGAAATGGAAAGAATTAGAAAAAATGATATTAAGTGAAGTAAGCCAGACTCAAAGGAACATAGGCTCAATGGTTTCCTCCATTTGTCATAATCAGTAGAAACCTTGGGCTCTCCTAGCAGAGATTTACAATAGAACAAAACCTGGATATATAAGGCCATATAGAATGATGCTAAATTGAAGGACCTCCAAGACATAGAAACCAAAGCCATATAATGAGTGATTGTTGTCCTTAATGTACTATGTTATCTCTCATCTCTTTTGCTGCTCCTTGGTTATCTCATATACTTACAGTTTTTCACTTTGTTATCTGATATATTATATAAATGCATATTTGGTTAATTTGAAATCGGATAGGGAAGGGGGAAAACAAGACGAGGGGCGGGGGTAAGGGGAGAGAAATGGGGACCAAGACATGAGAAAGGGTATCAATGTTTGTGAAGTAATACACCTCCTATCTGTTGAATATAATGTAACCCTTCTATTAATTACAATAAAAATATATGGAAAAAAAGAAAAACATGTGTTACACTGGCTTCTTACCCCGGCTTCTCCCTTACTCATTTTTACACACACACATCTGGGCACTCTAATTAAATGAGCTATGGTCACAAGTATTTACAGAAGTCTAAGAACTGAAGATAAAATATAATTTATCTCAAAGGTAACTAAGAACTAAAAACCACAGTACAGAGCTTGTCTCACAGGGATAAGTGACACAGAATATGAAGTGTCTAGTAAATGCTCAGCCCAGAACTTTCATGGTTAGATGACAGTTTCTCTTCAAAAGAACTTCTCCACATCTTTCAGGCTGATGGCAGGTACTAGCTATGGTGGTTTTCACTCCTGATGGACCCAGTGTCCTTCTACCAGCCAGGAGATGTTCTAACCACCAGGTCCTGCACCCTTGGGGCTGTAACGTTTATATTTTGTCTCCTTTGGAGAATTTTCCTGGCCTCAGCTCCAAAGCTACAAAAATCTCATAGAAAAATGGAAGCCCATGAATACCACTGGTGACAAAGAACAGAACCCGTTACATGATCCTGACGTCAATTTGGTATAGTAAATCATAGAGTATGAGGTAACAGAAATGATGGAGCTGAATTAATTGAGGAAACAAAGAGAAAGTGGAAGGACCTGATAAGAACTAGGCAGGGGTGAATTATCATTCATTTGTGCCAACTAATGAACAATTATTTTAATTCTGCAATAATAAATTTTTATAGTTCATAAATTCATATTAATATTTTCACACATAATATATAATATATTGTATAATACAATATTATATTTATATACATTATATTTTAAACATATTTATATATACTATATTTTAAATATATTTGTATGTATATAATATAATAACATGTGAACATGCAAATTATGTATAGATAATTATTGATAATATTTAATAGAGCAAAGAGTTAATTTAAATAGGTTTTCTTTTTTTCCTTTTGTTGGTCATGAGGCTTGAACTCTAGACCTGGGTGCTGTCTCTGAGCCCTTCAGCTCAAGGCTACTGGCCTACCTTTTGAGCCATAGCCCCACTTTCCATTTTCTAGTGGCTAATTGAAGATGAGTCTCACGTTCTTCATAAAGTGCACTGGTTAGCTTTGAACCATGATTCTCAGATCTCAGCCTCCTGAGTAGCTAGGATTACAGGAATGTGCCACCACACCTGACTTTAAATAGTTTTTACAAGTAATTTTTACTTCTGGTAAACCTGGGAGGAAAGCATAGTTTTACCACATACACCACACCATTGTACACCCTTAGCCTTTCTCAGTATCTATCTCTCACTAGAATGGTATTTTACAATTGATGAACCTACACAGACACATCTTTATCAACCAGAATTCATGCTTCATGTTCTATGGATAACTACATAATGATATATATATATATATATATAGCATTATGCTGTCACAACATTATAATGTCATGCAGAATATTTTCATTATGCCAGCCACTTATTGCCCATGCTGAAACTCTGGAAATCACTTTTTTTTATTGTATCTGCATATTTTTGGCTTTTCTAGAATAAGTGGATTCCTAGGTATGCATCTTTTTCATATTGGTTTCTTTCACTTAGTAACATACATTTCATTTTATTTTTATTTTTTATTTTTTTGTCAGTCCTGGGCTTGAGGTCAGGGCCTGAGCACTGTCCTTGGACTTTCTCAAGGCTAGAGCTCTACCACTTGAGCCTCAGCACCACTTCCGGCTTTTTCTATGTATGTGGCACTGAGGAATCGAACCCGGGTCTTCATGCATGCTAGGCAAGCACTTTAACCACTAGGCCAAACTCCCAGCCCGTAACATACATTTTAAATTATTCCATTTCTTTTAAGAATTACATAATACTCCATTATCTGCATGGATTAAATAGTTTATCCATTACTCTGCTGAAGAATGCCTTGGTCAACTCCATCCTTTGACAATTCCTCATAAAACTACCATAAAGAAGGTTTTTATAAATCTTTGTGTAGAGGTAACATTTCATTGCCTCGGGGCATATGGTAAGAGTAGGTTTAAATTGTATGTGAAACTGTACAGCTGTCTTCTACAGTGCCTTGTCTATATCACATTCCCACCCAGTAATGAAGAAGTGTTCCTGTTTCTCCACGTGCACATCAACATTTAGTGTTGTCAGTAATCTGTATTTTCGACATGTAGTGGCATCTTGTTTTAATTTGCACCTCACACATGACATATGATGTGGGAAAAAATTATTATAGGATTATCTGCCATCTCTCTCTTTCTTTTCCTTGGAAAGAAAGTCATCTTTCTTTATTTAGAAAATAAAATATATTCCATTCGGGAAGATAGACAGAGTATCTGAAACAGATGTATCTGATAATGAAATAGTTTTTAAATACTGATGTAGATACGTATATTCTAGATAACCGTTTGGGCCCTGGAATAACCAAGAAAGTCCCTGGCCCCGAAGTGACCAAACCACATTGGTAGTGGTCACATACTTGGAGTTGTAAGACCCCATTAGCAGGTCCTAGATCCATTAGGACCTAGAATGCTTACAGGTCCTGGGGCATAGGTGCTTCCTTGGTATTGGAAGGAAGTTCCAGGAGGAAGTGAGCTTTGTCTCTTACTTCAAATCCCCTTAGAAAAGGGGGTGAGGCAAACTACTGAGGTATCAGAAATGGCTAAATTTTAGGATTTATCTTTTCTTGAGCAGTTGAGTTTGTAGGCTGGGATTCATTCATATTTTAAGTGTGTGGGCTGGATTGAGAAGGGTAAATAAAATGGGTACCAAGGTTACAATCACCCAACATATTATTAAGGATACCCACCCTCAGGTTGTGTGTGGTTTTTGTTAGCAACATTTGTGTTACCATAGCCTCATGCAAAGTCATGGCCTATTTCAGTAAATATTAATCTCAATGATGTAAATGAAATAATGTGAAACTTTTAAACCATGAAAGAAAATTCTCATTAAAAGAGCTGAGAAAAATTGTTAACTTTGAGAATCTGGTTTTCTAAAGAGAAACAAATAGCTGTAATTCTATTTTAAGTTTAAGGAAAAAACAGTACTGAGCAAAAAGTTCACCAGCTTAAAAGGAAAATTATAATTCTGATCATCTTATATCAGCAAACCCCTACATGATTTCCTTTGGTGTTTCCTGCCAAGAATCAACTAATTGGTAAGTACTCAAAGATCTCATTCTAAAATATATGATGCTATTTCAAAATAAACAAATCAAAGAGTAAGTTATCCAGAAACTTCTTTCAGTGAGTTTGTTTTCAGTGTTTGGAATTCAACATGCATTAAAATTTTAGCAAGCCATTCTTCTTTATGAACTTGATAAGGGTAAATTGCTGTCTACTTTTTATTTTACAGTCGAGCTCAGAAATACAAATGAAGGACTAATTACATGTGGAGTTTTTATTTCCCATTTTCTTTGTCTTTCTTTTGTTTTTAGAATCACAAACATAGTATTTTGAACTCTCTTGCTAATTTTTTGTATCTGTTTCATTTTTGACTGAAGATTTGTTAGCATTTTGGGGTGTAGCGATCTGAGCATTTTTAGTATGAGAAAGCCAAGTGCTAGGCAATAAAATTTTCACAAATGCTAAAATTGTTTTAGATTACATTTTAATCAAAAGTTTGCTTGGTTAGGGTAAGCATTGTACTATGTCATCCTTTGCCTAGTTCCTCTGAGGCTAAAAGGAAGAATTAAGTGAAGCTGCGGATCAATTAAACACACACACACACACACACACACACGGAGGCAGAAAGAGATGGAGAGAGCCAGAGACAGAAATATAGGAAGAGACGGAGACAGAGACACCAGTGATCAAGATTCTAAGGGACTGGGATAATCAAGGATTATTTTCCAGAGTGTAGATACCAATGAATATGTTCTAAAATATTACTTAATTACTTAATAAATGAAGAGATCACACAGAACAATGACCAGGGACTTTTAGAGAAATCTCTTAAAATCTATATGTCTCTCTTTTATTATGTACATCATGAGTTTAAATTTTCAGTGCAATGCTTTAACCATAACTGCTCATATCACAAAAGTGCATAATTACTCTAAGATTTATGAAACAAATTTCAATACAAATATGCAAGGAAGTATTGCTACTGGATAATAACACGTACTTCAAATTACATATTGAAGAAGAACAAAATTCATCTGCAGTCAAGACATGTCTTTCCTTGCTTAGAAAACCCTCTTTTTTTTTCCAGTCCTAGGCTTGAGCTCAGGGCCTGAGTATCATCCTTGGACTTTCTCAAGGCTAGGGCTCTACCACTTGAGCCTTAGCACTTGCTTTTTTCTATGTATGTGGTACCAAGAATTGAACCCAGGTCTTCGTGCATGCTAGGCAAGCACTCTACCAGTAGGCCAAACTCCTGGCCCCTGGAAAAGTCTCTTAAATATAAAGTATGAAGTACATTTGTAATAGCCATCATGCGAAAGAATAAGGTAGAATGCTTTTATTTGGAAAAAATTGGAATGTTCTAGTATTTTTTCAATAGCCCTGAAATCCCATCTCTAGTCTCTTCTATTCATAGGGATCCTTTTATAAACTTCTGTGCTAATGTACATTCTTCATGGAGCATTACTATTTTATAATCTGATTAATAGCATATCATAATGAATAAATTTATTCTTGCAAACTTTATGTCGTGTGGAGTTTTGAGCATCACAGCAGAACTGTGACGTTATTACTGGTACATTTGTATTTTTAATCATTTGTTTTTAAGGAGAAACGTGTTGTCTATGAAGATCACCTGGCCGTGTCATTTCTTATTTTAACATATCATCTACTTTCTCTTACAGACAAAATGCCTACTCATGGAGCAGACTAATATGTAAATAACATTTTTAGTCACATTCCCAAGAGAAAAAAATTTCAAATTTTTTCTCAAAGGTGATAATTTGTGGCAGGAAGTGTAATTTGCCAAACACCAGAAGATAAGACACTTTCATAAGAAGGTAAAGCCAGAGTACACCTACTCATCCTAGGGACAAAGGTATCAAGTCTCTGTAACTATTAAAATTGCTCCACTATCAGTGCTCAGAAAAGGGAAGAACTCTTCCCACAAAAAAATCAAGATGTCACTCAATGCTACTTTTTTGACCATTTATTTGTGGATGTAAGACAGTGAAATATATATTGTCAGTTCCTTTCTTGTTTCCTGGTCTCATTCTAGAGAAGGCATAGAGAAGGCACACACCATCCCAAGGATAATATTTAAGTTCTAAACTGGCATTTGACAGCCCGTATGACCCAGTGGGCAATCCAGTATGTGATGTCTGTGTTACAGTCTCCCTCATTTGTGAGGGTGAGAGATGGGGTTATGTCTAGGTGCTCTGAAATTGCAAAATCCTCCAACTGAATATTTTCATGAACTCCTTCTCAAAAAGATACATTCCCTATCCATTCCCCTGAGCCCCTGAGGAGGCCAAGGAGAGCCCTTGTAACTCTTGTCCTTCACTTCTTGGCCATTGTTTATTGACCCAGTATAACTTAGAGATGTGTGCTTCACCTAAATACTCCAAGTCATCAAGAAAGGCTAACATGCACTGCTTTTACAGAACTCAAGTGGACTTGAAGACTAAGCCAGGCCTGAATTCCCCTTCATTCTAGGGATCACTGAAAAACTCATATACAACTAGCATCTGAGAGAGACCATGGCAGAGGCTCCATGATGTCCAGATTGCCCAAGCATGGCAGTGACTGTCATTCCCGAAAGCCCACCCTTAACGAGAGGTAGGAGCTTGGAGTGTAATTATGGCATCCCTGCTACCCAAACTTGAAGATTTTATGAGCCTTTTGCAATTAACTACTTAAATGCATCGTGACACTTGCTTCTCTGACAGCAAAGTATTGATTTTTGAATCATTTTCAAGTCTCCTCCAGCACAAATAAATGTACTACAGTTACAGTTAATGCACTGTGTACATGCATTAAATGCTAGTGTGACACGATTTATTTTGTGATATATGGACTTGAAGGCTGGTATCTCCAAAGGTAATATCTCAGCAACCTAACTTCAGAAGGGACCATTGTTCTGCTCCTTCAAAATTTCTAATGGTTAAAAAAAAGCTAAGTATCTGCTTTTAAATAGGATACTTAGGCTTTTCCACAAAGAAAAGGGAAATATGTTAACTATAATTCTTTTCTATATGTCCATGTAGGAGGTAAAGTTAAGTAACCTATCAGAGGTGATACAGTTTATATTTTCCTAAAGGTGTCACTGTGGGACTTACAGCAACTTTGTTCAGATGAATTTTTGCCTATTCAACTTCTTTGTTTGCAGGTTTTTCCTTTTGGTTTTCTTTAGGGCATATATGACCAAAGATTTTGTAGATCACAGCTTGTCTGATTCATTGAATTTTAAATTTTTATGTATTTCAATTGTGCTATTTTAATATCTTGTTATAGAATATGCAGCAACTTCGTTTAATGCTAAGAGTATATTTTCAGAAAGACTAAACATATTGTTGCTACAGCTAAGAATGCCAATAGCAAACTTGGGAGAGTCTGCTCTTACATAAAGCAGACCTGGTATCTGACGTCATTATGTAGTTCATGTACAAACATACAAGTAAATAAGTAAAGCCTTGATCTTGGGTATATTCACATACTTCCAGTAGACATTGGTAAGTACAAAGCAGTTAATCCTGTTTTGTTAGAAATAATATCATTTTAGTTTTAGTATCTAAGACAGATGCCAGCATTTCACTCCGAACAGATGGTAATTCCATCTAATAGTGCAGCTCTGTATTAGTAAGGTCTGTTGTGTATACAAACAGTAATAAACACTAGGTAAGGATCAAAATAAATTTTAATTGTTGACATTAAATCCTGGCAGCATAGTTCGGAGGCTGCAATATTCCTTTTTCAAGTCTGTCAAATTTACTAATGCTGCAAAAGCTTTTCTGAAAGCTGCCAGATCTCAGTTCCAATAAAAACAGATTTGCACACTACCAGTGATGGTCTTCAAGCAGGATACCTGCTTCTACACACAGAAATAACTCTGCAGGAAGGACACAGAATTAGTGATCTTATCCAAAGAATGACCTGCTCTCGTGGGTTATCTTTTGATGCATCTGAAGAACCAAATATTAAAGTAAGAAGTCAGTATAGCTGGACACTTAAAGTGCCTGCTTGTAATCTTAGCTCTGAGCTACAGAGTTCAAAGCCAGCCTGAGCAGAGGAGTCCATGAGACTCTTATCTCCAATTCACTAGCCTACAGCCAGAAGTAGATGTGTGGCTCAAATGGCAGAGTACTAGCCTTTAGAGAAAAAGCTAAGCAAGAATGTGAGGCCCTGAGTTCAAATTGTAGTAATGTCATACATGCACAAACAGACACACAAACACACACACACACACACACATCCCAAAATAAATAAATAAATAATAAATAAATAAAAAAATAACATAAAAAAAGACATTCGTGTATATACTACCTACATTCGGGGGGAGGGCACAGTTTTATCACAGTCCCTCTCTTCTCATACTAAGTACTGATATCCCATGAAATTCTTTTATGCTAGTTTCCAAAGCGGGCTTTCCTAAGCTTCTCCGAAAGTGATAATATTCTTTAAAAATTTTTTCTTTTGCCTCTTCTCAAAGGTTTCTCTGACAACTCCTGCTACCAGCCCCAGTGTTTTCCCTAGACTTGCTGGGAATCAAGTATGCCAGCCTGCTCCTGTTTGGTGCTCATAAGGCGTCTATCTATCTAATATTACAAGGAGTAACCTCTATTCATCAGGACGAGCTGCCAGGCTTAAAAAAAATACAATTTAAATAACAACACCCATTTGGCATTCAGGTGACTGTTCAATAAGAAACATGCTTTGCAATCATATTTCTTTAAAAAACAGGATGTATTTTTTTTAATCATGAAAAATATATTGCTCCCACCATATGGGCCAACCAACGACTCACCAACCGATTTAAGATGCAGCATATTGAGCTGACCATATGTTACAGTGCTGTTGTATGGCTGAGTGATTCATGCCCGTCACATTCTAGTATATCAATTAAAGCTCCTTGAAGTCTACATGATTTGTGTGTCTGTTATTAAACCCTGCTAATTCATCCCACTTACACATCTGTTATAAATCTCTAGCAGTGCTGCATGATTCATGGCAATCTGTGGGTATGCTACAGCAAATTCTTCTCCTTGTAATTAACAGTAAATTGTTTTACTGCCATGCAATGAATTTTTCAGTTATATTGCAGATGAACTCCTAAATGAGCGGTCCTTTCCTAAGAACTGACTTATATCATTAGGCAATTAAAAAGTATTGCTCTGAACCAAAAGCTTTTAATCAAGGGAAATACAACTTCAACACTGCTGAAGAGCCATGGAAATTCGACATGATATTTACAAGTATAAAATAATTTCTGTTGAAAGAACAAAAATATATACACACACACACACAAACAAACAAAAAATAAACCTTCAGTGTACTGAGGATTTCACGGCTTCTACAACATAGAACTACATCCCGTAAACACTTGCTGAGACAAGTTTTTGGGTTTTTTTCACAGATACTGTTTATCTTAGAAGTTACTTGAGTCATCTGTCACTGCCGGATTTCTCAGGCTACTTTACACTTCTCTAATTGTAAAATGCTCCCTTTATTCTTGGAATAAATAATTGGATAATTAGCCAAGTTGAATCATCAGAGGATTCCGGTGCCGTTCAAGTGTTCTTGTCAAAAGGTGAAGCAAATTCATTTCAGCTCATCTCTGCGGTTCGTCCAAGTGGTTTTTGATTTTTTTTTTAATTCTTCTCTGTCTTGGCATCAGCCTCAGATTCAGGAGTCCATACATCAAGTCAGTAGTTTAACAACAAATGGAATTAAATTCAAAGAAGGGAAACTAATTGAAGGACAGCAATGCAAGTGTTTGGTAATGTGCTTTTTTAAAATGGCATGCCACATTTGCATGATAATTTTCCTTTTTAGCATGGAGCAGAAAGTGACTAGCTTAATAAGGGATTATTCAAGACAGGATAGAACAAAATGCATTCTTAACAAAGAACAAAGATTGTATTATGAAACAAAACCAGGCAACCTCCAAGAAGTAACTGGATGATTGGTTTACGCATTATGAATAAAAAGGCAGAAAAATATTTGTATTCGTATTCACTAATGACTATATATACAAGATTGTTGTAATTAAAATTATAAATTAATATATTAAGAGTGCTTGTTTAATCACTCTGGGTCCAATTCACTAGGAAAAGACTTATGTACCTGCATGCAAAACAATGTTTGCTTGCAACCTTGGAGCTGGCTGACTCTACATTTCACTTCAGATTCCGAGAAAACAGCTTCATGCAATGCTCTTGATTTACTGAACAGAAGCTGGGAACTTCAGACCTTGTAATATGGAGGCCCATTTATGGAAGATAAAAGAAATACCGGGATTTCCCTTCAGGAATGGATCTTCAATAGGATATTCTTAAAGAAACATTTAAACTGGATTCAATTTGTAAGCCATGGGAAAACACAACTTTCTCAAATCAAAGGATCCATCTTGTCAAGTTCCACAAGGACTCAACAGCTATGCGCACATGACTATAAAATATGCATATGGATCTATAAAAGGGTGCTTACAGAAATGAACTCCAAGAAATGGAAGCAAGACGTTTCCATTGTACTGTCTGTGGTTCTCCTCCTCCTCCTCCTCTTCTTCTTCTTCTTCCTCCTGCTCCTCCTCCTCCTCCTGCTCCTCCTCCTCCTCCTGCTCCTCCTCCTCCTCCTCCTCCTCCTCCTCCTCCTCTTCTTCTTCTTCTTCCTCTTCTTCTTCTTCTTCTTCTTCTTCTTCTTCTTCTTCTTCTTCTTCTTCTTCTTCTTCTTCTTCTTCTTCTTCTTCCTCCTCCTCCTCCTTCTCCTTCTCTTCCTCCTTCTTTTCCTTCTCCTTCTTCTTCTTCCTCTCCCTCTCTTCCTCCTCCTCCTTCCTCCTCCTCATCCTTCTTTCTCCCTCCTTCCCCACTCCCTCTGCCTCCTCCTCCTCCTTTCTTTTTGCTTTGGTTTATTACCTTCTGTCCTTGTTTTTCATTCCTGTACCATTTGTCCTGTATAAAGGTTTATCTGATTTGGGGAGAGGAAAGGGAAGCACAGAAAATGTGGGACAAAGGGCAAATCAATTCAACAGTGAAACTCACTAAAGAAAATGCTGCAAATGAACTATTCAACTTTGAGGGAGAGGATGGGAAGGGAAAAACTGGGAGAGAATGAGGGGGTGACATTGTTCACATTACCTGATTCCTGTCCTTAGCCCCTCTGTACACCACTTTTACAATAACATTATTTTTTTGAAGGGGTAACCTTGCTAGGTGCTGATATCTCACACCTGTAATCCTAGGTACTCAGAAAGCTGAAATTTGAGGATTGCAGTTCAAAGCCAGTTGAGGCAGGGAAGTCTGTGAGACTCTTAGCTCAAATTAACCACTAGAAAACTGAAAATGGTGCTATGGCTGGAAGTGGTACAGCACTAGCCTTGAGTGATAGAGTTCTAGCACTGGGCCCTGAGTTCAAGCCTCATGACCAACAAAAACAAAATAAAACAATTAATAATAATAATAATAATAATAATAATATAAGGACTTTGTTTAAGAGTCTAACAACACAATATTCCCACAAGACTCAAAACAACCCCCAAGCCACCAATAACACTGACATAAGAATTTACAATAGGGAGACAAGTAGATTTGTAGGAAAACTAGTTCTATGATGCTCACAAGCACTAAAACCTAACAGAAAAACAGTGTAATACTCAGTATGTAATGTACCCATTCTAACCATATGAGGAAGAAAATCACCTCCAAGTAAAAAAGAGTAAATAATGAGTCTCAAAGTTTTCAGTGAACCACCCAGACAAAACTTTATGTGTACCTTTTGAGTTCTGTAACTAAGACTGGAAAAGAAGCATCATTCTCATGACTCCCTGCTTGGGAAAAGCAAAACATCACTTCAGATGTGTGATGCTTCTTTCTTTCAAAAATTTCAAATGTCTATTAGACATCTTTCATCTGTAATAAGATCATGTCACTGTACTTTACTTCAGAATTGCATTTCCTATGAATCTATTATTTACAGCGGGAATACGTTCCTTCCAAATTGAAGTATTGTCAGTACACATTAACAGTACAGAAAAGATCACAAGAAAGAAACTCAACTTCTAGTCTTTTTGTAAAACCAATGTAACTGTTCATAAGTATTGATCTTTTTTTTTTTTTAAGAAATCAAGTGGGTTTTGTTAGTTTTACTCCCTTGTACTTCCAATGGTCAGGGGTGTCCTGAAGCCTGTATGCCTTCCTCCAAAAAATAATGTGATTTGTATAAAGGCACAGGTACATAGAGTACTCTAGTCCATGTGGGCCACAGAAATTCTGTATTAGTTGTTTTATGTCACTACAATGAAATAATAAACCGAGACAACTTCAGGGAAAGAATTTCTTATTTTGGCTCATAATCTCAGAGCATTTGGTTTAAAGTCACTTTGCCTTGTGTCCTGGGGCAGAACTTCAAGATGGCAGAGGTATGTGAAGGAAGAGGCTATTCATGTTGCTCCTGTCAGGAAGCAGAGAAAAGGCAGAATACAAGAAGAGACAAAACAAGCTAGAGCCACACTCAGATCTACTTTCCCCAACTTTTTATCTTCTTTGGAGGGATTAATCCACTGACTAAATTATAGCACTCAGAATTTAGTTACTTCCCAAAAGTTGGCAACCAAACCTCCAATACAGGAAGACATTTCCTTTTCACACTATGGAAAACTCATTAGTGCAACCCACTATAATTAATAGTAGTGTAGGCATTGTCATTGATACTTACCTTCTATAGATATTTATCGTCCTTTCTATCTCTGGAATCCATCTAGTGTCTAAGGTCAGACCTGCCCCTCTTCAGTTCTTTTCATTATAGTGTCTTTGGGAAAACAGATTAGAGCCTCAGGAGGAAAATGTCTGCTCACTGCTAGTAAACATGGCATGTGATCATGTGATGGCTCACTGTGGCATGCAGCTCAGAGGAGGCAACACTTGCAAGGGTGTGCTGCTATTTCAAATGTCACTGAAGTATGTCATCAACAGGTTAGAATAGATGGATAACACACTTCAAAACAGTAGAAAAACAGTGAGTAGAAATGACAGGGAGTTATTTTAAATTAATTTCTGCAGTAGGTACAGCACTGTGTTTGAACTCAAGGCCTCACAGTGGCTGGGCTGACTACGCTCCCTCTTAAGCCACATCTTCATTCTTGATATTTTTGCTGGTTACTTTGTGGATGAATAGTGTCTAGCAAAGTTTACTGCACTGACTAGTGTCAGATCTTGAGCCTCAATATTTCTGCCTCCAAATTACCTAGGAATACTATATTATACTATTATATTATATTGCTCAGCTAAGAAATTCCTCCTTTAAAAGAGTATCCAAAGGGGGCATGAACTTGCCTGAGTGACAGAAATTCTAATCCCACTGAAAGTATCAGCTAGAGGTTAGACACACACTGGGATGAGTGTTACTAAGACTACATTCATTTTTATCCATTTTTGTGTTTAAAAAAAAACAAGGAGGATAACAGTCAGCATCAGAAATGGAGAAACAGAGAATAAAAAGTAGTAAGTCACATAGAAAATCTATCAGATAACAAGGTGAAATAGTGTAAAAATACGAGATAACCAAGGGACATATGCTTAATTGGTTATTTGAAATAGGAAAGGGTAGGGGGGAAATCAAGTTGTGCGGGGGGAGAGGGAGGGAAATGGGGACCATGACATAAGAAAGGGTATCAATATTTGTGAAGTAATGTACCTTCTATCTGGTGAATATAATGTAACCCTTCTATTAATTACAATAAAATATATAAAAAAATAAAATAACAAAAATTTATTCTCTCCCCCCCCCAAAAAAAGTAGTAAGTCAAAAGTAGAGATGTTTTGTGGGCATTTGTTTCTAAACTTATGTTTTTTGTTGTTGTTGTTAAGACTCACTTACCAGCTGCTAAAGTCTGTCCTGCCCCAGAAGTGCTGGTCACACAACCAACGGCATTGCAGAGGGAAACAGTAAAGTTATATATCATAAAAGGTTTCAATCCTTTTGCAATGTAAGACAGATCTTCTGGTTTAGCAGTGTGCAACAGCTACAAGGCAAATATAATATCAATAATCAAATAATACATAATCACTGCAAACAATACTACCTTAACAAAGTTCTGTGAGTTCAGACAGAAGGAATTATAGTCAACTTCTATTAGCAAAAGATTGTTTTTCCTTTCAAAGTGTTACAACAAGTCAGGATTTAATTGATAATAGTATAAGCACACTGTTTTATGAGGTAATAATCTACTTCCTGAAAGTGGATAAATGAGAAAAGCGAGTTATTGCCTCATAAAACAGCACGATGGTGTGGTTATTGTCACCAATAGTAGAGATAAAGATGGTGACGCTGTCATTGCTACTGTGAAAAAGTCCAGGGGAAACCATGAGGCTTGGCCCAAAGTAACCCAATGCAGCAATGCCACCTGCTATTTCATAGCATGAGAAGAGAGCTTGGCACTATTTTAATCATCATATCATTTTCTTGAAAGGAGACAAAAATAAATGGAAGAGGAGGGAAATCCCATGAAACATATTGTTGAATAGCCATAAGAGGTCAATTCTTAATTATCTTTCACATGCAAATGACCACATACAGATTCAATCAGTTACATTTTTTGACATATTCACTTTAGCCCATACTTTCAAATCAAAGTGGCAGATTTGAAGAGACAAGACTGAGAGAACTCTTTAGTTCATAAACAAACAAATCTGTGAATTTGTTTCATGATTATACAAAGAATTGATCTAAAGGAACCATGTAAATTTGCTTAGACTGATACAAATTATATTTAGGGGAAAATGTCATTAAAACAGAAAGTATAACACTAATCACAAATACAACATTTTTTCTTAGGGCCAGATGCTTTCTACATAATAATGTTTGTGTCAACAAAGGAACAGGATGATGTCATAAATGATCATGGTACCATAAGATTATAAAGGAGTTAAGAAATGTCTTTTTTTCAATATTTTTTATTGTAATTAATAAAAGGGTTACATGATATTTGCCAGAGAGAAGGTGCATTAATTCACATACATTGATACCCTTTCACATGTCGTGGTCACCATTTACCCTCCCCTCACCCCCCATCTTCGTTTTCCCCCCTTCCCTATCCAATTTCAAATAACCAAATACAAATATGTCCAATATATCAGATAACAAAGTGAGATACTGTGACAATATGATATGACCAAGGGACAGCAAAAGAGATGAGAGATAACATAGTACATTAAGGACAACAATCATTCATTATATGGCTTTTGTTTCAATATCCTGGAGGTCCTTTCAATTAGCTTCATACCATATGGCCTTATGTATCAAGGTTTTGCTCTATTGCAAATCTCTGCTAGTAGAGCCAAAGGTTTCTACTGATTATGACAAATGAGGGAAACCATTGAGCCTATGTTCCTTTGAGTCTGGCTTACTTCACTTAATATGATTTTTTCTAAGTCTTTCCATTTCCTAACAAATGGGATGATGTCGTTTTTCTGACAGCAGCATAGAATTCCATTGTGTACAAATACCACATCTTGTTGATCCACTCATCAACTGAGGGAAATCTGTGCTGGTTCCATATCTTTGCTATGGTAAATAATGCTGCAATGAACACCATTGTGCTAGTGGATTTAGTATGCCCTTGTTTCTGGACCATTGGTTAAATGCCAAGTAGTGGAATTGCTGGGTCATAGGGGAGTTCTGTTTAGTCTTTTGAGGAACCACCATACTGCTTTCCATAGTGGTGAATGAGGAAGTAAAACTATCCCTCTTTGCAGATGACATGATTCTGTATTTAAAGAATCCTGTAGACTCTACTCCCAAGCTCATTGAGCTGATTCACAACTTTGGAAGGGTAGCAGGCTATAAAATTAACCCTCAAAAATCAACTGCCTTCCTCTATGCCAACAGTGAGAGGAACGAGGCAACAATCAGGAAAGCAACTCCTTTTGCAATAGCCTCAAAGAAAATAAAGTATCTAGGAATTAGCTTAACTAAGAATGTAAAGGACCTTTTGGATGAAACTTTAAAACCCTGAAAAAGGAAATTAAAGCAGAACTAAGGAAATGGAAAAACCTCCCATGCTCCTGGATTGGAAGAATCAACATTGTGAAAATGACAATCTTGCCAAGGGCTATCTACAAATTCAACACAATACTCATCAATATCCCAATGGCATTCTTTAAAGAAATAGAAGAGGCAATCCAAAATTTCATATGGAATAATAAAAGACCCCGTATAGCAAAAACACTTCTTAGCAGAAAGAACAGTGCAGGAGGAATTTCAATACCAAACTTTAGACTCTATTACAGAGCTATAATTCTCAAAACAGCTTGGTACTGGCACAAGAACAGGACTGAAGACCAATGGAATAGAACTGAGGACCCAGATATTAAACCACAGACCTATGGCCACCTAATCTTTGACAAGGGAGCCAAAAAATAGAATGGAAGAAAGATAGCCTCTTCAACAAGTTGTGCTGGCAGAACTGGCTAAGCACCTGCAGAAAACTCAAGTTGGATCCTTCTTTGTCACCCTGCACTAGAATTAACTCCAAATGGATCAAAGACCTGGAAGTAAAAGCCGACACTCTGAAAACTTTACAAAAAGGAATAGGAGATACACTAGGCCTCCTTGGCACAGGTAGAAACTTTCTTAATAAGGACCAAGAATCACAACAAATCAGAGAAAGGCTGGATAAGTGGGACCGCATTAAACTGCAGAGCTTTTGTATGGCAAAGGACATAGCTAGCAAATTAATTAGGAAGCCTACAGAGTGGGAGAAGATCTTCACCAACCATACAGTGGACAAAGGCCTCATATCTAAAATATATCAACAGCTCAAAAAATTGAATCACTCCAAAACTAATCTCCAAAAAAACAACCATCCCATTAAAAGACTTAAAGAGAGTCTTCTCTGAGGAAGAAACAACAATGGCCTATAGACACATGAAGAAATGCTCAACATCTCTGGTCATAAAAACAACTTTAAGATTCCACCTCACTCCAGTTAGAATGGCCAGGATCAGGAAAACGAATAACAACTGATGCTGGAGGGGATGTGGCCAGGAGGGATCACTACTACACTGTTGGTGGGAGTGCAAACTCTTTCAACCACTATGGAAAGCAACAAATTTCTTTTATGTTTTAGTTGATGTGCAGCTAGAACTCAGGGCCTAGACACTGTCCGTGAGCTTTTTCACTTAAGGGTAGCACTCTACCACTTTGAGCCACAGCACCACTTCCAGTTTTCTGGTGATTAATTTGACCTAAGAATCTCACAGGACTTTCCTGCTCAGGCTGGTTTTGAATCAGAATCCCGAATAGCTGTGTGCCCAGAGAGGTATGAAATTCCTATCAATGAATGATTTCATAGTCATTGTACCATAGTACAAAGAATTGTGTGTTCAGGTGATGCTGGTGTAAATAAACCAAATTCCTTGCCTATGGTACACTTGGCACTCCAATTGCATTCAATACATTATATTTGAGAATTATTGCAAATAACTATATACAAATAATTTCTATAGCAAATAAAATGTTTTATGTTTATTCTATATTTTGTCATCATTTTAGAGTGGTATGTGGAGTGATTCATTCGTTTATTCCATATAAGTTAATGGAAGTGTATTTCTGTGATGTTTGTCCATTAAGGAAAAATTCTAACAACACATTTCCTACAACTTCTCCCTGTCATTAAATGATACATAACTATGGAATCCCAGAAAATAACTTTTCATCAATAAATGTGAAGTCTAGATCATTGCCAAGTTTAGTAACATTTAGCATGCTTTTTAAGATACTGTCCCATTAGTAGTATAATAATATTAGCATAATAATGCTTTGATAGGAGCACATTAACTAGGTCAAATAAGCAAGAAGCAAGCCGGGAGTTTGGCCTAGTGATAAAAGTGCTTGCCTAGCATGCACAAAGTCCCAGGTTTGATTCCTTAGTACCACATATATAGAAAAAAGCTGGAAGAAGTGCTGAGGCTCAAGTTGTATAGATCTAGCAATGAGAAAGTCCAAGGACAGAGCTCAGGCCCTGAGATCAAGCCCAGGACTGGCAAAAAAATAAGCAAGAAGCTATAGTGTGTATAGATCTTAATAAATAAAATACAAGCTGTGGAGAATGAGAGTATAACTTTGTAAGAAAAATGCACAATGTCTGGTAAACCTCGTTACATCTTCAAAGGAGTATAATCCTAAAGTGTATATACCACTTCTGATACTGTTCTATCTAAGTTACCCTCTAACATGGAAGGCTGCCATTTTTAATGTATACCCGTAGAGGGGAAAAAAAATTCTGTTCTAGATCCGTGTTTCTTTATGTAAAGAGCCTTGAGGTAGATCCTTAGTTCCTATAAAGACCATTTTGTTTTCCAAGATTATTACATATATCCAATCAATTAGTTCTTAGACAGAGTAAAGTCTCAGTATGTATTCTAATTATTATTCTCATTATTTCTTGATGGAACATGACTTATCAGAAGACAATACGTCAAGATTACATCAAATTCTTGATCATATTCATTATATTCACGACTCATTTGAATCATTATTTGTAACTGTTGTCATAAGCTATGATAAGCTATATGCTTCAGAAATTGTTTCAAAGGAAATTTCGAAATGTTCAAAGTACATGTACAAGATTATATTATTTATACTTCCCAAATAATACAATAGAAATACATAATAGACTATGAACTGGTTAAACACACTATTGTAAATCCAATATATGTGTGTATATGTAAGTTTGTACACATTTAACGTCTTGTAAAATACTTAAGAGGAAAGAGAAAGCCTAATGCCATAAAAGTACATCAACTTTTCTTCAGTTTGTACTTATACTAAAATTAGGGATATAGAGATCTTTGCATCTATAATATGTTGGAAAGAAAATACCACATTTAATGAGTACACTGGGAGAATTCTGACACAAAATTGTATATACAGTCAGAAAGTGTTAAATTGAGTTGTAATTCAGTCCTGGAAGAATATCAGTTAAAAATGACATTACCTGAGTAAAGAACACTGGAATCACTTGTTGAGGTGATTGTGTAGAAATCATAGTGATATTAAAGCTCACAACTTTTCCTCTTGTGACATTGTCTGCTGGTTTCTCCCAGGATATATTGAGAGAGTGGGATGAGATGGGAAAGACCAAAGGAGCAGCCACAAATACAGGAACTAGTGGGAGAAAAATGACATTGTCAAAATAGTATGTGTGGCCCCTAGAAATTATCAGACTCACTTATTCTAGTTTCTGAAACACTCTGTTCTTTATAAAATTCTCATTTGAATCAAACTGAAGAATATAATGGTACATGGAAAAGATGAGATGCCCGTTTTCTATTTTATAAGCTAATTTTCACTTGCAAAATTAGAAAACATCTCTGATGGGAATTTTTTGGTAGGCAAAAAGATACCTAGTAGATAATTGGGCAGAAAGCCATAGGTATTCTGAATATTTGAATGAAATCACAAAAACAGAACATGTCTTAGTCCACAAAGTTCAGACAGATGCCTAATGACATACTAGATTTCTCATAAGGAAAATATTTCACTAAGCCAAACCAATATGTGCTCAGCAGCAAGAATGAAAATTTAGCTATACTTATAGAGGTGAATCTAAAATGTCCTAAATAACACCAAAGAATCCTTAAATTATTTGCAAAGTTTTGACTGATGGGTCCAAGGTTCATACACATTACACATTTCCCTCCTGGTATCCTTGAGATCTTAATATGGGTTTTAAATGTGCTAACCAAAGGTATATTATCATTGCACTTTCATTAGCTAGTGACCCATAAGATTATGAGGGTCCAGCATGGCAGTTTCTCCCATTACTTTTCCTTTCTGACCTTGAGTTTCCCCTTCCAGGACGCCATGGCTCATCACTTGTGCTTATCGTGGCACTATTATTTGTCCAAGATGGCTGGTACCCATTATGAGATGCTAAAACACAGTGTACATTTTTATTCATGAAATGATTCCCTTGGACATCAACCTTAGCTACCCTCATCCTATGTAGCTCCAATAGATCAAATTTAGATCAGGTTATATAGGTTTTCTTCAGCTAACTGTAGATTCAAAGCAGAACAAAAAATGCATTCCCCTTTTTAAATATGCTAATGAAATCTGAAACTTTCTTCATGTAAAGAATAAGATTAGAAATAACTCTTTGATTTAATGAAGGTCTCACAGGAAAACTAACACTTGCAACCTCTTTCCTTACCATAATGTTAACTGCTTATAAGAAATCTTGTGAATTATATAGATTTCAATGTCGTGCTTTTTGTCATTAGGTGAAAACTGCTACTTATGCTGGTGGAAAGGAAAAATGAAAACAGAGTTGTAAAATTGGTGTCAGATCTTTTTTACTAAGGATAAACTGTGATGTACATAGAACAAGATGTGGTGACTAGTCAAAATGTTTCAACAAGGGAAGCGAGCTGCTATTTGAGGAAAGTATTCTTTTTTTAAAAAAATTGTATTTTATTGTCAGGGTGATGTATAGAACGGTTTCAGTTATATTCATCAGGTAGTGGATACATTTACTTCTTGATTTTTGATACCCTTTCCATGCTTTTCCCCCACTTACCCTCCCCCACTCCTCCCAATCGTTTCAGTATCCCTTTCCTTTCCCTATACAATATACCAGGTACCAAAGTCAGATACAAGAGTAGAACTATAGTTAAGCCCTCCCTCAAATGACTTCCTATTTAAAACACTTCTTCTCTCGCCCAAAACTCACGATAAATACTTTCTGATATTGGGTTTCTTATGCAATCAACTCATTAGATTGTCTCTTTTTGGCCCATACAAGTTGATAATTCTTGCTGCCCAAAATGTACCATTTCAGCTCTGTGGACTTTAATTTCAGGCCACACTTTCATTTAGGGTCTTTTAGTTTTGTGTCTATATGTATTTTTTTAGGGGGTGACCCTTGGGATTTAAGCTCACATTGGCTAAGGAGATGTTCTACTGGTGCAGAGTTGTATTGTTTTCTAAGTAGCATTCAAATCTTTACCTGATTCTCCGGTTCTTTCTGTGATCCAGGCAGAAGACACACCACCAGCCATATTCAAAGCTAAGACCCTAAACTCATACGCAGTGTAGGGCTCCAAGCCAGAGATGAATGCCGTCCTATGAGGAGGTTGTGGTGTATTTTCCTTAGCTGAGCTTGTGAATTTCATTAGCTTGTCCTCATGGTGAGGATTGAACCAGCCATTGCTCTGAAATACTCGTCTTTCTTCAGTAGATCCCAGTCTCCTCATGTATAATTCGTATCTTATAATTATTCCTAGAAAAGTTCAACCGTTAGCTGAGGTAATTCAAAGAATCCATCATTTGGGTGGGACAAGACCAGGTTATCCAGAATGGTGATGTTTTATGATTCTAAACAGATCACTTGCCATTTTATAGTTAAATAATTGAGATACAGCCATTCAGTAACTGGCTGCTAAGTTCTTTTTGTTTCAGTGTTTTTTATTTAAGAAGTGGGTACAGTTGCTAAACTTTATTATGTCCATTTATGTGTACAGTGCATCTTAATCAGGTCATCCTTCCCATCATTCTCTCTACCTGCCCCTCCCCTCAACCAGTCACATCATTTGGCACTGCCATTCTCACATACATGCATTGAGTATTATGACTCTTTATCCACTGTTCCCATTGCCATTCATCTACTACATCCCACCAAATCTCCAAATGATCTAAACATATCAGCACCTTGATTTTAATTTTCTTAAAATGTCCATTGATAGTTTAAAGGCCTTGCAGCATGGAATTTCATTCCTGCATATACTCTACTTGAATCTGCTTGGCCAGATTTATGTATATCCCCCTATGTGTTTCATGGGAGGTTGCAATTAGTTCTAAGATCCAATGTATGCCTTTGTCTTTCTGGGCCTGGCTTACTTCACTCAATATGATAAACTATTACCTAGAAGGTTGTAGGAAATACCATTCAAGGCATATTCTTATTTAAAAATAAAATAAATAGTGTACAAATACAAAGTAGCTATATTGTATCATAGTAAAACCAAATGATTATCAGAAGGTGCAGCTACAATTTCTTTTTTTCTTTTTTTTCCATATATTTTTTATTGTAATTAATAGAAGGGTTACATTATATTCACCAGATGGAAGGTGCATTACTTCACATACATTGATACCCTTTCTCATGTCTTGATCCCCATTTCCCTTCTCCCCACCCCCACCCCTCATCTTGTTTTCCCCCCTTTCCTATCCAATTTCAAATAACCAAATACACATATATCCAATATATCAGATAACAAAGTGAAATACTGTAACAATATGAGATAACCAAGGGACAGCAAAAGAGATGAGAGATAACATAGTACATTAAGGACAACAATCACTCATTATATGGCTTTTGTTTCTATATCCTAGAGGTCCTTTCATTTAGCTTCATACTGTATGGCCTTATGTATCTAGGTTTTGCTCTATTGCAAATCTCTGCTAGAAGAGTCCAAAGTTTCTATTGATTATGGCAAATGAGGGAAACCATTGAGCCTATGTTCCTTTGAGTCTTGCTTACTTTAGAAAGAACAACATCTCCCCATTTGTAAGGAAATGGAAAGACTTAGAAAAAATCATACAGCTACAATTTCTACTAAGGATGGCTAATTCTGTTTGGGAGTCTGAACATTCTACTTCTAATTTGTTTACTGTCAAACCTGGGACTTTTAAGTTAATATATTAGCATGCATAGGGTACTTAGTTTTTATCTAGTTTTACCAAGTAACTTAAATAAAGATTCTGCCATATTATGTGCATGATATAAATTACTAAAACATTATCCATGTATGTCTGCCTTATATAACCAAAGGGTTCAATTGTACAAATACAAAATTAACTTAATGGAGTCTAGCCTAGATACATATTTTTGTATTATTTTATATCTATTGCTTGCTTAAAAGAGAAAATTTGCTGCTTCTGGGTGCCCTAACTTGTGACACAGTCAAATATAATGCATTTCATAAGTGAGCTTCCAATTATAAACACCCTTCGTGTTATGGCAGATGTCATTAAGAGCAAAGATAATATTAGCCTTTTAAGAGGCAATTTAATTGAAGGGAATTTGTTATTAGATTAGAAAAATATGCCCTCATTTCACTAACCATTTGAAATAGAATTTCCCATCTTTGGAAATTATTTTACCATTACAATATCATACAATTATATAAACAAGTGCTTCGCCATATCCTATATGTGCCATTCCACATGCTTAGATCCTTGTTCACTAACAAGGATCTAGGTGACCTAGGCCTTGAACTCTTACCATTCGGTTCCATGGGTGGAGTCCACTCTGCATGGAGTTCTGTGGAACTGATTTTCTGTATCTTGGGTGGACTCAGTTTTCTAGGAGGAGCCTGTGCCGTGGTCACTGTGATGGGCAAGCTGTATAAACAGCCCCCGCTGGTGCATGCCTGCACAGAAACATTGTACTGGCTGAAGGGAACCAGATTCCAGATGGTGGCTGAGGTTTCCTGACCTTCATATGGAGCACATGGCTGAAAACTAGTCAGAGGAGCACAGGACAAAATGTATTTCTCTATAGGACCAGAATGATTGGAAAGTGCATTCCAGGTAAATGATACAAAATTGGAGTTAACCGGTATGATGTAAGTTAGGTTCAAGTGTCCCTCTGGGACCCCAGGCTTTGTCTGATAAATGACAGCCATACTCCTTGTTGAGCCATGGACGCTGGTGGTCTTAATATCATATGAATATGAGGTATATGGTGACAAGGAAGTGTCTGTAAAGTATAGGATACCTGAAATTAAAAGGAAAAAAATGAAGACAATGAAAATCCACAAATTGGGGGACATTTCTAATCCTCTCGCTCTTATTTAGTCACATTACCTATATCAATTCAAGCAACCATATCTATGTTTGACATTTTTGAAAGAAAGATGTAAAAAATACTAATTACTTTTTTTATTGTATGATGGAAGAAACGTGTCATTAGCAGTGAAGACATTTAGAAGTCTGTTTTAATTTTTGTCTTGCTTCTTGCAGTGTCCTTTTGATAGAAGATGTAACAAGAAATTACATCTAATTCTACTTCTTTTATAAAACTTTTTTATAAAATGCTAATACACTAAACCAAGTGTTAACAAGCTAGTGCCAAGTATTAGGTCTGTCAGCTGGCCACTGCTATGACTACAGAATACTTGTTGTTTATAGTTGCTATGTCTTGAAGTTGCTTGTTATCAGCAATGGAGAATTTATACACTGTAGATAAACAAGGTTCCTATGCATTAGGACAGAGAAAATAAGATAGAAAGATGAAGTTATAAAACACAAAAGAGAGAGAATTGCTGGGCTCTGGTGACTCATATATGTAATCTTAGACACTCAGGAGACTGAGATCTGAGTATTGTAGCTTGAAACCAGCTAGGGCAAGAAAATCCATGAGATTCTTATCTCCAAAGAATCACCCAAAAACCCAAAGTAGAATTGGGCTCAAGTGGTAGAGTAATAGCCTTGAGTAAATAATCAGATGACAAGTGTTTAGACCCAGAATTTAAGGCGCATATGGCACAGAGAAAGACACACATACATCACAGAGAGAGAGAGAGAGAGAGAGAGAGAGAGAGAGAGAGAGAGAGAGAGAGAGAAAGAGAGAGAGAGACAGAGAGAGAGAGACAGAGAGAGAGAGACAGAGAGAGAGAGACAGAGAGAGAGAGACAGAGAGAGAGAGACAGAGGGAGAGAGAGAGACAGAGAGAGAGACAGAGAGACAGAGAGAGAGAGACAGAGAGAGAGAGAGACAGAGACAGAGAGAGAGACAGAGAGAAAGACAGAGAGAGAGATAGATATATACTTGGGGTATCCCCATTCTGTGGGAAAGCAAACATATAGAAGTGAGAAGTAGTATACCAGAAAAGAAAGAGAGGCAGTGTAGAATAGTGCAGGGTAAATAGTGCAGTGGTCAAAGTTCATTGTATGATTTGGTGGTTAATTGGATATTTGAGACTTAGGGACTTTCCTATCAATGATGGCTTCAAACCAGGATTCTCAGATCCCAGACTCTTGATTAGCCTTCTTCCCAGAGGAATGCCAGAAGGGCTGCCAGTTTCCCTAACAGGATTATGTATGTAAATATTACATCTTCACATGAAAGTCTTATCCTTATTTATGTGTATGCCATATCATAGTGAGACATTTAGCATCTGATTTTACTCAGTGGGGTATGTTGGCATTGTGATTGGGAAGGTCATGTCGAGAGCCACTGACTGTATCTCCATTGTAATCTTCCATTGCTGTGTCACGATTACCCTTCACCCATTGAAAGGGCCAAAGATTGGCTATGAGATATGGTGGGATGATCTCCAAATGTTCTCAGCTCTATCAAATACCTGGAGGAAGATAGAATTGTGGAATGCTGAGGACCTGACCAAGCAAAGAATGAACACTGGTTATTAGTTTCAACTGAAATTAATGCCATTAGAATGCTAAGGGCTGAGACAAGCTCATGTTTCACAAATGAGCAAGAATCCTCAGAAGGAACTATTACCAAGAGCCAGAGGGAAGCTGCCTTTCCTAAATGTCATCAGTGATGGTGGTTAAAGGAAAGGAATAATGGAGGCCTAACAAAAGGAAATATTTTTTTTAGTGATTTGTGCTTTCATCACTTTATTACATTTTTCACCACAAATGCTCCATAGAAGTATGTATTGCATGAATATCATATTAGGGGCCGATCACACAAATTCTTTCAACAATCTACACAAGGAAAGTTTAAAATGAAGAATGATTATAAGGATGAAAACGCTAAAAAGCAAATAGGAGTAGAAAAGAGAGGGAACACTCACTACCCTAGATTCCAAAGAAGAGATGCATTCAGAAAAGATCTCTAGGATAAGATTGGTAATGCTTCAATTGTGACTCATGGCGATGTTAAAGTCTAGTTAGGTGTAACTGCAAAATACTAGCTTAACTCTCTTCTCCACTTCTGAAAGCCTAGGAAGATACAAATCAACTAATTTTGGGGGAAATCTTTAAATATTTAAAAAAAATAATTGTTCAAAAGCTTTGACCTTATTCCACCATTACAAGAGTCTTATTACTTGTAAACAATTGCTTGAAAATTTTGAAGATTTTAATGTACTGTCACACTAGGGTTTTAGAATAGGAACTACTATTCTAGAGAACCCCATTGTACCCCAGGCCAGCTAGGAAAAGTTTCTATTCTAAGAAAGAATTCTGTAATAGTCTCAGCCAACTAATCAAAGTTGCTTAGAAGACAACACTATTAATTTTCTTTGAAAAGTTCAATGATTCTCCACTTATAATGCTTAATGCCTTTATTTAACCCAGAGATTTGTGCTCATTCAGCTGCATACAAATAGTATTTCCCTTTCATATTATACACACTGGCAATGCAATGGAATTGGAGTAATAAACATGAAAGTATTATTAGAATGATATAAAGTTCTGACAGTGTTAACCAATAGTTCTTACTGTTCAAATGCCACCCAGCAGATAATTCTCACCTCATTAATTACGATTGTCAAGAAATGCCAAAAGAGGAATATTTTCAATAAAAAATAAGGATTTAAAAAACAGAATCTTGTTTAATAGGATTATATAAATGCCTGATTAGTGAATGAATATGCATTTATTCTGCAAGAAACTGTTACTGGGACTATATATTAGTGCAATCACAAAATAATCTAGGGTATTTTATTTAAAAATAATGTTACATAAAATAGATCACAATACATAACTATAGAAAACAGGGAGAGTGTTGCATACTGATAGCTCTAAGTTTAACTTTGTTATTGAATCATACAGAGTGGGAAACAGAGCAATGATTATTGTCAGTCTTAGAATAATTCAACCAGTAGTACTATCAACTTCAAAAACATTTTTGATATTTTTATGACTCCTCTCTTTCTTTACCACAAAAGTTTAAGTTTCAGGACACCTGGATCATGCTGATTTTTGGAAGAAAAGGAACATTTTAGTAGCAGGTTTTGAGGATGCTTTGCCAGCATGGCAGATGTAGACAGATGTTCAGTTCCCTTTGCAATCTGTATCATGAAGTTCAGAGTTTCCATTAACTTCAAAGAAGACTTAAAACATGAAAGAAACATTAGAGTTTAGAGAAAATGGTAAATAAAATACATTAGATATAGACCATGTGAAATTCAATTCAATTAACAGGTTCAAAATGTAATCTACCAATATGATAAGACACTAAATTAGATGCTACACAGCTTTGAAGTCAAACAGAAAAAATATTAAAACATGTTGTTCTCCTGTCCATTTCAAAGAAGGATATAGAGCATAAGTGTAGCTTTAAATGATTTTCAAAACTATTAATATGTGTTAATCAAGAATTTGGAAACAGGTGTACTCAAGCACAAAATGGAAATGAATTCGAATTGTTCTTCCAAGATTTTCTGGACTAATTAAAAATATAGTTTGAAAGTAAAGAGGACTAGAAGCAAAATTCAGAGTAGATAAAAGTTGGGAGCATAAAGTTTGGTATTTCTTCATTCTATCTTTAGGAAAGTTACGAGTTAAACATCCAAGTGTTTGATAAAAACAATAGGATCCTTCTAGTCTGATTTTTATTAGTTAATTTAAAAGCTTTCATACAGGTAACAGATATGGAGATGTCTTCCTGGCTTATTCATATGCTTCTTCTCTCAATGGGATCATCATGTCTCCTGTATGAACATTTAATAATCACTGTTTGCCATATAGTAAGTATTTGCTATTGTACTTCTCTGGTTTTTAATGAGATTCATAATTCTCTCTCTCCTCTAAATCCTCCATGCTAAATAGAGAAAAACACAATCCTCAGCATCAAATCTTGAAACTCACTGTATGGATAATGATCCTCCGTTGTGTATATTTCATGTCCATCCCTGAATAAATTGTACAAAAGCCAATAGGCATTTGGAGAATCAGGTGGATTCCAGGAGAGACCAATGGCAGAAGAACTTTGAACTTCTCCTCTGGGTGGAGGTTGCTGGAATGGAGCTAAATTACAATGGAGAGGACATTCATCAGCAAAGTAATCAATATGTGTATAAGAAAACCAAAGTGAGATTCACAGGAAAGAGGTCTTTCTGATTCAGGTTTACTTTATCAACATGACATGTGGCTTACCAAGACGTTAATAAACAAAGGTTATGCACCATGAGTTCTCTTAAAGAAAGCTTTTATCTGTAAGAATGAAATAAATTTGTAGGTCAAAGCAGCTGACATAAATACTGTTGGGGAAACCATAGTAAGCATGCACAAAGCACTGTTGTGACTTTATTCTTTCGAGAAATGATCCAAGGATGCATGACACTTATTTTGTATTTAATATTTGACACAATATTGAAGCTTGAAAGTTAGGAAGCATATTTCTTGGATTTTTGAAAGGAAGTTTTCTATGACATTAATATACTGCTTTGTCTTGCTTCATAGTAGACAGTGTAAAGAACAATGCTTTCCATTAAAAATAGGCATAGATGTTACCTAATCTAAGTATTGTCAGTTAACTATTTGAATATACTATCTGAGTATATAGTTATTCTGCTTTATATTCTTTTCAATTAATTGTTCTTTTTCAGATGTAACATAACTGCTGTTATGCATGTAAAAAACATTTATCTCACAACTTCAGTGACAGTTTGTCTGTTATAAAAATATATAGAAACATTGTACTTTTTCTACTATAAAAGTCTCTCTAAGAAGACTCTTTTAAGTTTAAAGAGTGAGCTTTATTTTTCCCAGAATACACAAAGGAGAAAAACAACATCTGAATACTTTTAAGGTCAATCAACCACCAAGATGCATAATCCCCACCCATTTAGAGAAACAGAACTAATCAGACTTTCTCATTGAATGAAATGTCAAGGGTACAGGTTGCTGTCTTATCTTACTTTTTAAGCCATTAATAGTTTCATTAAGATTTTTTAAATTCATGTAAAGAAGTGAATCCATCAACTATTATCAGTGTTTTATATATAATATTTTCAGCCACTTGGTGATTCATTCAAAGTCTCTTGAGGAAAGAGAAATTACATTCAAGTTAATAAAAGAACATTTTCAAAAGGATGGACAAGGAGGGAGAGTATAATATTATGACTATACTCCATCTGTCTGAGGGCTGTGAGCTTAAAGCCAGCCTTAGATGAATGTAACTAAATGTAAAAAGCAGAATAATGTCTATTTCCAGAGTTATAGGAGAAGAAAATGTATGTGCATGCCACAGTTTCTGTGTATATAGATGTATGAATATGTGCATGTACATAAAATGTGCACATATGCATATTGCATGTTTATGCATATATACATATTGTGTGAACATTCTCATATATGCATATGTATATATAGATCTGTGAGATGTACACATAAACATTTGTTTATAATATACCAATGAACAGAGAATAGATACATGTTTATACATATATTAAATGTTCAGTAAATATCCTCTTTTGTATCCATTATCAATATTTGTAAGAAAGCCTTCTTATTGATTACTTTTGAAGAGTTCTACAGGATTTTGGGGGCAGAAGCATTTCCCTGTAAATAATGCTTACTACGGGAAAATTGCATGTTTATCTTAACAACTTCATGAGAAAATGATCATATATCTATATACAATGTGTAACTTTTTAAAAAAGTACAATGCCAGAGAAACCCAAGAAACTAGGTAAGCATGGAAGGAAGAATGAGCAGAAATAACATGTGGATTTATTTACTTGCTTTCTCGAGTACACAGAGAAAGTTCAAAACCCACATGATGTCATAAGTAATAGCAACGATTCAGACATCTAAATATTTCAGTGATAGTCTCCTTAGGCAAAATAAAAGCAGCATGAACTTATAATCAGTAATCTTGGAAATGATAGGTAAGAGTATCTAGCAATGAGAAGGACTAGTGAGTGATCAGGACTTGATCCTGCTCACCAGCTGACTGGATAGAAATAGGGGGAAAATAGGAATATTGGACACTGTTTTGCAAGTGAAGGTGTTCAGACATCTCATATTTCCTTTGTCTTCTGTACAAGATCCCAGCTGGATGACCATTATAGTCCCATTCTGTGGCGTGTATGTCCTGAGTCTCAACCATCGTTTCTACAACTGTCACTTTACATTCCAGAAAATGAGTGGTGAAGCAAGGCCTAAGGGCACAGGAAGAGGTGATCATGAAATAACAGCTTATAATTCCATGGTTGACCAAG
This sequence comes from Megascapheus bottae, assembly GCF_031878675.1. Taxonomy (NCBI): domain Eukaryota; kingdom Metazoa; phylum Chordata; class Mammalia; order Rodentia; family Geomyidae; genus Megascapheus; species Megascapheus bottae. Next base: position 4,322,112 of record NW_028327858.1, read on the forward strand.
GAAAATCATGTATAAAAGTCTTCTTCAGATGAAATTTTAAAAATAAATCAATAGAACCTCCTAGCATATATTTTCAAATAAAAAGGAAATCGAGGTCTTCTGGTTATAGCAATGGTTTGTGAAAATCTGAGAAAAATTAGAATATTTCTAGGAGCCTATAATCAACTCAAGAAAAATGAGGGGTAGAAAGAAAAATGATAATGGTAGAGTTCTTGAGTAAGAAGCAGCAGAAACCAGAGTTGTTATAAAGCAGTAGAATTGACTAGTAAACCAGCCTTGGTACCAGAAAGGGCTGGCTTGATTTGGGCTTAGGGACAAAAATTCAAAGCCTTTTACAGCCAACAGTGGTAGACTCAATTGGGAATAATGCAGAAAATGTACAGATTTACTAATCCAAGGATGGAGTAAGTGGTGGCTGAGCATAGAATTAATTGAGTAGTCCCAGATCTGAGCATCATGGACTATCTGCATTCCTCAGATCTCTGGCTCACTTGAAAATAGGACCTCTGTGGAGGAAAGCTATGGAAATTTAAAAAAATGTAAGAACCAAGGAAAACAAAACTAGCTCTGACTCTGAATGTCTTTCCAAACCATACACATATTGATTGACTGAACCTTTAAGTTTTCCTCAAGTCTGGGAATATTTCAGCACAAAGACTGCTGAAATCATTGCCTGATTCAGACATAGGGGTGACCCTAGGAAATTGGCTAGAAGTAAAAATGAAAATTTAAAACTGTATTTAGAGACAGCACAGCTGCACACACTTGTGGAGATAGCTTTTCATGGTTCAAATCTGTACAGATTACTAAAAATAATCTAATACATGTGTGCAACATAAAATTATAAGAAAATGAAAACATTTTGAGTCATATTAATAAATAATGATAGACAGAAATAGATTGTACTTATCCCCCAAAAATATTTAGGGGGAACTGTAGTTCAAGACTGGCTCCAGGAAAAATGCAAAAATGTAAAGCAGCATCAGAATAATAACTAAAGCAAAAAAAAAGGAGAAAAATACATAAAAGTGGGGGTTGACAGTGTGGCTCAAGTATTAGCAAGTGCAGAACTAATGTTTAATCTCCAGAACTGAAAAAGAAAGCAAAGGAGGAAGGGAGGGAGGGAAGGAAGGAAGGAGGGAAGGAGGAAATGAAGGAAGGAAGGAAGGAAGGGAGGGAGGAAGAGAGAGAGGCACGGAGGGAGGGAGGGAGGGAGGAAGACAGGGAGGGAAGTAGGGAAATAAGGAATTAATGAAAAGAATAAAGCAAAGAGAGAAAGCATATATACATACATGTGATGTTAGCCGCGGCTGAGTTCAGACAAAACATTATAGGACAAACTGGAAATTACTCACTGGACAGGATGTAAAGTCAACACTCTTTTGTTCCTATTTTATTCTAGGTCTCCTATCAGGTAAAATTGACTATATCACCTTGAAATAATGAAACCAATATTGTTAAGAAAGAAGTAGCTTTCCCAGTAGAGCAACTTATTGTCAAGGACAGTCTAACTACTTTATGTAAATTCAATTCTTGTACACTGTGGAAATTATATTCTAGGATTCTACTTTGATCCTGCACCCCCACCACTCACAGATGATTCTTCTGAATGAAATGGTTGTCTATGATCCCTGAAGAGATAGAAAATAACAGCCGTTACAGTGCTACAGTTCTCAACCTATGGGAAATGTTACCAGGAGGCATTTTCATGTGAGGAAAATACATTTTTGACATCTATTGGACAAATATTAGCCTGAGGTAGTTCACAGTTTCAACAATGGATAACACCATGTATCTTTCAATCACATCATGTTTGCGAAGCAGGCTGCTCCTGCTGGCTGTTGCTAGGATAAAGAACAACTAACTGTTGTGTGAAAACAGCTAGCACAGGAAAAAAGGCAGGTCTTCTACATTTATCCAAACCAATACTTCCCTATAGTGCTATGATTCAAGCCCCTTTGACAGCAGGGACCTTTTAATTTTTTATTTATCTATTTTATTTTATTGAAAGATTTCTGTAACAACCCAGTAATCCTATCTATTAAGGAAGTAAAAATTTGGAGGATCACAGTTTAAGACTGGCCCAAGCAGGAAAAAAAAAAAGAATTCACAAGTCTCCCTGTGAACTGGAGAACAAGAAATAGTGGCATGTGCATGTCAACCCAGGTTGGATTGGGTAAGAAAAAAAAAGACCTATCTCAAGAGGGGAAAATGACTGAAGCAATAGTTAAGGAGAAAAAATTAATAATGCTTCACGAATGCTATGATGATAGTGAGCTTTTAAATTTATAGCTGGAAGTTCTTTCCCATCGAGACCCAAAGAAGTAGCATTATAGAATTGCAATCAGTTAAAAGATTGTAAGTTTCAAAGATTATAAAATCAAGAGGAACTTACTCAGAGGAAGAAACATTAGGAATATGAAATCCTTTTCTTTATTTTTATTATCACACACCAGAAATATTTGCAAAGACCAAAAATGTTTTACTCAAAGAAGGAAAGACAAAAGTAATACTCCACGAAACAGAACAAATTATCCACTTACAGAACAAAATCTATGGGGAAGCTACCAACATTTTCACCCCAAACTAGTTAAAAGCAGTAGTATGATGTATGCTCTGTGTAAAGTTGTGGCAATTGTATCAGATATGATAATCTAGACCTCACAACCCAAAAGGATTATCCCAGAATTTGAAGTATACATCAATCAATCAACCAATCAATCTTGTAGAGAATAATTAAATGACAAATATTCTTTAAATGGACAACAAAAACCCAATTTATGTTTAGGCTCTATTTATGCCCAAAGACAATGGTGATCACTCCATTCCAAGGAATACAGAGAGGTACAGTTTTTCTTACATTGACACCCAGACAGACTGATGGATTGTTAGAGAAGCCCTACAGGTATAATATCTATGTGTTCTCGTTCTTTAGCTTCACCCTGCTTTCTACTACCACAAAATCAAGAACCGAGTATCAAAATCAACAATCAAGTATCCTGTGATCTTTCTCTTCCTCAGACTGTGGATAGAAGAAACCAGACATATTAGCTTGGCATGGTCTAATACGATATGTGGTTTTCTTAGAGTTGAGATTCATGACTGTGTCAGGAAAGACACCCCAGTAGAATATGCTTGGCATTGTACAGTGCACAGCACTCCTCATCACATACCTCAAATTAATTTTGAAGGGACTAGGGCCAAGGTAAGGAAACATGAGCTTAAAGTCAACACAGAAAAACCATTAATGTGCAAGGAAATTACAGAATTTCAGATGACCTTGAGAGGACAATAGGAGGCACAGGATATAAGTGAGATGTCAAAAGACAATTGTAATTTTTTTTTTGCTTGGAGAAAGTAAAACTGCAAATGGGAAAGATGTCTCATTGGTCAAGAAAATTTAAAGTACAAAGAAATGAATGGCAGTATATGGTGAAAAATAATGGCAGTAATAATTACTATTATAAACAAGGAATAACCAATAATAGAATGATAGTCACAGAATTCAGGCCCTAGAAAAATATAAAACTCACAAAAAATAAGGAAAATGTTCCATTTGTCATATAAAATTGTCTTGAATTTCTTTGTGGGAAGGTGACAAATAGATTTTTAAAGATAGATACTTTGCATTCTGGGAAATCCCTTAGTCTTGTAAGAGCCTAGGAAATTGTTTTGTGTGCTTGTGTCAGTACTAGGGCTTGGAACTCTTGCTTGGCTTTGTCACTCAAAATTGGTGCCACTTGAGCCACAACTTTACTTCTAGCCTTTTGTTGGCTAATTGGAGCTAAGAATCTCACAGACTTTTCTGCCCAGGCTAGCTTGGAACTGTGATTCTCAGATCTTAGCCTCCTAAATAGCTAAGATAACTGAGGTGTGCCACTAGCATTCAATTTGATACCACCAGTGATTTTATTTTCTCTAGGAAATAATTATAAGTATCCCATTACAAACACAAACATTTGATCACTTACTATTATTTGATCAATGAAAAACTAAAGTTTGCTAGTAATTTTTTCATTTGTGCCTTTCTGGTGGGCTGGCTGTAAATGAGGAAGGAAAATGAGGGGACCATTCTTTCCACGTCCTGTGCTTCCCACATCAGCAATAGGCCAACTATGCTTACTTTTGCTGCATCCCCATGGATTCTTGACGTCCAAATGGCTTGCATCAGGAACACAAATGTCACACTTGGAGCCGGTCACAAATTGTTTACAGAAACACTGGCCTGTGACCAAGTGACAGGTTGCATTCAGGGCTCCTGAGAGATGACAATTACAAGGCTGACATCTGAAAGCAAGATAAATCATCAAAGAGAATACTATTTTGATCAATAATTCATTGCATAAGCTACACTTATCAATAACATTGGGGATTAAGATGCTCTCTGTTCCCTAACGCTTGGGAAACATGCCTGAGCTGTATAAAGCCAGAATAAAACAAAACAGAATTGATCTTTAGCAAAATCTGTATGAATTATGCTTTTCATAAATTAATTAATAGCCCCAAATGACTGTAATAGCTGAGAATTTGAGAGTTTTTGTGTCATAATCTTAGTTTGAATACCAGTGTGATGAGTCATTGCTTCCTTCCCCCTAAAAGGCTTAAAATTCTGTATTTAGTTCTTTAAGACTGAAAAAAAAGAAAGGAAGGAAGGAAGGAAGGTTAAATGCTTGCTGATGCCATAATATGGGTTTATACTTTGCTTCTATCTTATGCACTAAATTCATATTCTGCCTGGTTGAAGTATAGAACATTATTCTGATTTATGAAAAGATATGAATGGTGAAAAGATAATGAGAGATCTTCATTGCAACTTAAAAGTTCTTGGACCCAAAGTTGACTGTAAAAAATAGTATTACTGACACTTAGCCATGACAGGAACTGAGACTTGTTTCCTCATAGTGAATTATTCAAACGTTTAGCCTATGACCGTGGCATTGATTACAATAAGCAATTTGGGTACTGTGAATTATTAGAGATGCAGATAGAAGCCCGAGGAAACCATTTCATGGGGTACACTTAAAACAACGCTAAATGGACTCACCTGCTTGTTCTAAGAGCTATGCTGGTGGATAGATTCTCTCCCCCTGCTGCAAACTAAGGCTGCCAATAAGCTGCAAATTTGTTCTATGGACCAGTATCACTTCGGGAATAAAGAAAGTACAGTGTTTTCCTGAAACCCATTAAACTTGTAGTTTGTCCTTTTTATAATAAGAGGAAATTTTCCCCTCCCCTACAAACCACTATAGTATACTGTACCTTCTAGCTACACACATTGCAGCAGAGTTCTGTTTCAAATTAATGTTCTGTTTAGGCTAAGTATTAGAGCTGAAGAAAGTTGTGCATTAAAATTAAAAGGGAATCATAGACACATTGAAATGTTGGGCTTGGTACTAATGTCATTATGTACTATTACTTAGTGCATAGTTTGTAGTCTGTTAATATTGCATTGGTGAATATAAATAGTAAGAAGCAAGCTACTCTCAATGCCTGTGTGCATGTATATGTATTTATATTTCTATTTCACTGACAACACTCATGAATAAGTGTCTCTTGAGTGTTTTTCTTTTATTACCATTCACTCATGAGACAATCATCCTTACTTTACATGCAGTACATTTAGAGCAATCGTTTCCAGTGTGTACCATAATTCTTTTCCTTGATATAGTCCTATTTTCTTTCAGTCACTACTACAGCCATATCTTCAAGTCAGCTATGTCAATATCCCTGGGATATGAAGTCCCAAATCCAAATGGAATAAATAAATCACCTCTTAGGAAAGCATGCAATGTTTTGAGTAATTAAATGAGTCTCTATCTGATGTTACTGTCTGTTTGCCCAGACACTGTTATATTGAACATATCTGACTTGCGATAATTACTTAATATCAGTAAGAGGGAATTTTTTCCTAAACGAAGATCATCAGAAGAGTCTTCTCTAATATTATACTTTGTGCCTAGCCCAAATCACACAGGGGATGATTTTGTAATTAAGGCTTAAGTGAAATGATTGCTATAAATTTCTCAGCCACTCAAATGTAATTTTCAACATTTCCAAGACTCTTTAGCAAATAAGCTACAAGTTTGCTATCATTTTATAAGTTATCTCCCCTCAGGAGGACCTTCTAAATGAAATATATTTCACATTTATTAAAACAAAATTATACATAATAAAGAAAAGACATCTTAAGCTAAGAAAGAGAAACAACAAACTAAGATGAATTGTGATATTGATTTTGCCAGGATAAATGGTTTTTGTAATATTAATATAAAGCAACTTTTATTACACTGACTCTCTCGGTATACCCAGAGCTTCTCCCACAATCTGTTTAAAATCTTCATTTTTCATCCTTATGGGAAAAACCTCACTTGCTAAATGGATTTCATAAAAAGAAATCTGTCAAGGTTTATATGGATAAACAATTTGTGATGTTTATTGACCAGTTCATTATGATAAACAAAACAGGAGTAAAATGCAGCTCCAGGCTCTCAAACACACCACTGTTAGCGCTGTCTGGGCCCTTAGGTAAATCAGAATTTACCAGATACAACAGCAAATAAATTAATTCTGTTTCTTAATCAACAGTTTCATATGTTCTCTTTATCTTGGGAGATTCTTCCACTTACTCAAAGAGTTAAGAAAGCATTATTATTAGTAGTAATTCAACAATACTTATTTACTGTCAAAAAATCTGAGGGAGGGTAATAAGATATTCTGAAAAAAGACAAAGATATAGATGTTCGTGTTGGCATTTCTTTGTTCACTCCTTTTCTCTCTGATGCCACAACTCACTGTTACATCAACTTGATTGAAATCGTGACTGAGAAGGACTAGTCTGTTACCATGGTTGCATACGTCTGTGATACCAGCTATTCAGAAGAAAGTAGGAGAACCATAGTCTGAGGCCACTCTGGGAAGTTGCCACCAAACTTCTTCTAAATAACAAAATGGAAATGAAAGGACTAGAGATGTGATTGAGGTCCTAAGCTTAACACTCAATATCACAGAAAAGGAAGTAAAGAAAGAGAAGGGAGGAGGTGTTAGAAAGAGGAGGAAAGGAGAAGAAAGAAATGTTGATATATTGTAATCAACTCTAAGACCCAGTTGCCTTCCAGACTCAGAGTAAACACTGAAGACATGAAGAGGATTGAGAGCTCTCTTCCAGGTCCTCACAACTCACAATTAAGTAAGTGTGAGAGAGAATTGGGGTGGGGGGGGGAGGAAGGTGAAAGAAGGAGGAAGAGGAGGAAAAGGAGGAGGAGGTCGTCATAGTTCTTCACTATAGATGTAGGTAGAGGTTTGGGAAGCCCAGAAAATAGCAATCTACCTGGTCTATGGCCAAAAGGGGAGGAAAACTTGATTTTCAGTTAAGCATCCTCAGGATAAAAAAAGGAACTCCCCCATCAAAATGTCCTTAAATCTAAAACCTTTTGAGGGACATGATGGTACAAATGGAAAAATCCCACACCTGATCTTCCAGAAATGGGTCATAGTCAAAATGAAGGTATACTAAAATCACTTTGTGTGTGTGTGTGTGTGTGTGTGTGTGTGTGTGTGTGTGTACATGTGTGTGTATTTATCTTTTTATAAAAAACAAATTTTATGCTTGGAGCTGAGTCTCATCCTCAAAATATCTTCCTATGCATTTGTAAGTATTTCAAACTTTTGAAAATAATTCAAAAGTTGAAAGACTTCTGGTGAAGATATAAGCAATTGAGGATGTTGGAATATTCAGATTGTGGAATAGTGAATGAATAAATGAAATATAGAGTTATATGTTGCCGTGTTAGGACAATGCTAAGGTGTGACACATATAAAAGGGGAAAGAGAAGAAATGTTTGAGAAATAATAATGATAGGATAAGATGATACAAAAACTGTAATAGCATATAATTATTCCTAAACAGCTGACAAAAGAATGAAGACCTCATTCAATTTAAAAAAAAAAGAAAACAAAAGAAAAACAAAAGGAGAAGATATCTCAAATTGCTGAAGCAATGAGTGAAGGGAAAAGAGTCTGTGAGTGCTGGTGGCTTATCTCTGTGATATTGTCTACAAATCTAAGACTCTTCTCTCCAATGAACCAGAGAAAAGCTGGAACTAGAGGCATGGCACAAGTGGTACAGCTCCAGCCTTGAGGAGAAAAGTTAAGTTAGAGTGGAAAGCTCTGAGTTCAAACCCCAGTCCTAACAAATTAAAAAATAACAATAATTGGGTACAATTTGTGCCATTTAGTCCCTAATTTGGCAACTAGAAAGTAAAATGATTTATAGTGAATGAAGCCTCAAGGAAAACTTAGAATGCTAGAGATAAATTCAAACTTGGATTATAGGTCTAATGAGAATTTAACTCTTCGTACTCTTTCCTACTGGCATAAGTTTTTGTCCCCTGGGGTAATTTCAGATTCCTTAAGACTTGCGATGTTGGCTCCATTATTTCCTTGTGTACAGGAAGGTCACTGTGAATTCTGGGAAGTAATGCTGTTGCCCTGGCTTTCCTCTGAAGGAGGGTAGATCCTCTGGTGGTATGGATGTCAAGAGCTTATTGTTCTTCTTTTCTCACACCATACAAATAGCATCTGCATTTGCTGGTTTCTTAGAGGTGGAATCAGATCTATAGCAGAAGGATTTAAGGCTTAGTCAGTCTCCTTGGTGTGTGCTGAAAGCCAGCAGTGCTCACAGAAATAAAGGAATGGAGTGCAAGTTGTATAGTCCTGTTTAGAAAGGAGCTATTTTCAATCCAATCTCTTCCATGAAGCTTTCCTAGCATGAATACGGGAATCATCAAAACTGGCCAAGGCAGTGAGTGTCTTGAATGCATGCAATGGATTCAAAGAACTTAGCTACCCTGCTGACTAGTGCTTAAGTTTGTTTATCAAGATTCTTTATCTGAGATGCCCATCTTTACTGACTCTACTGATTTTCCACATAATCATACACATTGCTGTGAGATAAGATAGCAGATTCAAATTATTTTCTTTTTTTTTTCTGATTTGTAGTGTCCTTGAACTTAGAGCTTAGGTGCTGTCCCTGATACCTTTTGCTTATGGCTAGCACTCTACCACTTTAAGCCATAGTTCTACTTCCAGTTTTTAAGTAGTTACATGGAGATAAGAGCCTCACAGGGACTTTTCTACCAAGGCTGGCTTTGAACTCTGATTCACAAATCTCAGCCTTTTAAGTAGCTAGAATTACAGGTATGAACCACAGGCACCCAGCTAAGATTCAAATTCTTAAAGTGCTTTCAAGTAAATGAGAGATCACGTTCATTCTCTAAGTCCTAGAGTCAGACATAAGACTGGGCAAGGAGTTCACAGGAAGAATACACTGGAGATTCAGATTTCAGGCTGAAAATAACTCTGTGCCACTTGATGAGATAGAGGAATCTTTTGTAATCCCATGTGTTTGAGCAGACCTGGAATGACCATGTACCAACTATTCTAAAAATATAATTTATGCAGAGAAATCTTAATTCCTCTATACAGTGATAATTCTGCAATTCTTACTGAGATTAAACTACTAACCCGAGGAGACGGTGTATCTACTTATGGAAGGTCTATGATTTTTTTCTATAAAAGAGCCAGTCAGGAAATATTTCAGACTTTGTGTGCAATTTGTACTCTTCTGTATTCCTCTATTCTTTTTTCCAATATGCAAAGAATGAACATTGCTGTATCCCAATAAAACTTTATTTATAAGAATAGGTAGCAGGCCAGGTTTGAACTTGCCCCCCAAACTTATTGTCTGAATTCTCCTATGGCCAGCTAAATTATGGCCTCCGCTCTGCCCATATCCTCATTTCTAGAATTCATGAGTATGTTATTCTATTATTTGGCAAAAACCCTTTGCTCTATATGTTAATGATTTGAGAGGGAAAGATTAAATTGGACTATCTAAGAATGGCCAATATTATCACAAAGGTCGTGACAAAAGGAAAACAAACAGAAAACATGGAAGGATATAGGAGAGGTTAGAGAACAGAGAAAGTATCCAACAGCTGGTTTGGAAGAAAAGCAATGAGTTAAAGATGTAGGGGGACTGTCAAAGGTAGGAAATCTAAAATGAAAGTCTGTTTTTTTCTTTTCCTCTACAGTATCAAGAAGAAACACAGTTGTCCTGCTGACACCCTGGTTTTATCCTAGTAAAACTAATTTAGGACCTCTGACCTCCAGTGTTATAAGATAATAAATTCATGTTGTTTTAAGTCACTAAATTTGTGGAAATTTATGACATCAGCAATAGGAAGCTAATATACCTGATCCAGCAAGAGGTAGAATTGGAACTGAGATGAGTTAATGCCCCACGCCTTCCATTCCCGGTCACATCACGCTGAGTACAGGCCTACTCCTATATAATCCTGATGTTCCCTGGAGATCATAGGCAATCTGTATATGAAAATCTAGAGTTTGCTGGCCATGAGGAAGTGTGAAAATGACTACGGTTGTTTTTCTCACTACACAAGCCCTTCACAACTAATTGTACAGTGCCTTCCTGTAAGATGGAACCCATTTCCTGCTTAGTATTGGATGGCCTTCCGACTTGCTGTGACAAAGAGAATAAGGCAAAAGTACAGTATGTTGGTTCCAAGCACAGGCTTCAGGTGTCAGTGCATACTTTTGCTCTCTTTCCTGAAACCTTGCCACCCACTTGTGAGCAAGCCCAGGCTGGAATGATAGATGATGAGACAACTTGAGGCCCATTTATCTCTGTCACCTATGTGACAGTCAGCTGTCTAACAAAGAGTCACAGAGAAGCATGAATCTATGAAGCACACCACTCACATTTTCCATTGTGACACCATAAAAGGAGATCCGCTGACAGGAAAGTTGTCTGCTTTCCTTTGAAGTCATTGATCTGGTTCTCAAAGAAAAGGCCAATCAAGATCAATTGGAAAGAAGCATGTGAGAAGATTGCCAGGCCAAATCTCTAACTCAATGTTCAAATGGAGAATATCTTCAGTAACCACCCCCACACCAAAAAAGAATAATTCTGACATAGAATTTATATTTTAGAAACTTCAACCTTTAGATCCCTGAGTGGCAGCCAATAGTGAGGCCAGAGGTAATGGCTAACACCTGTGAACACAACTACCCAAGAGGAAGAGGTCTGGAGGATCACAGATCAGAGTTAGCCCCAGTAAAAATTAGTGAGAGCATCTTCAACTAATAATCCAGGTGGAGTCATGCTTGCCTGTCATATCTGTAACATAGGAGACATTGGTAGGGGGAATGCAATCTTAGGCTAGCCCTGGTTTCCAAAAGAATAGGACACTTTTGTGAAAAATAAGTGAAAGTTAAAAGACCTCAGGGTGTTGTTCAAGTGGTAGAGTGCCTCCTTACCAAGGCCAAGGCTCTGAATTCAAATCCCAGAACTGGCAACAAATACTCTTGACTGATAATTTATGGGAAATCTTAGTTCTTTAATGCTTAGAGCAAGGAAAACTCTAAATAATGGACGGGTTCATTTTAGCCCCCCGCCCCTCAAACAACAAAAAAAAACTTGTTGGGCTTGTAATATATAGGCATGGAAGTAGAATGGAGTGACTAGTTTTTGTGGCTCAGTGCTATAGTCTTAAATTTTGGGGGAGGCTGAGATCTGGAGGATTACATTTTGAAGTCAACCCAGGCAGTAAGTTCGTGAGACTCCATTCCCAAAATAACCAGCAAAACGTGAGGCTTGAGATTTGGTTCCAGGGGTAGAGTGTATAGTGCTAGCTGACTGAGCAAGAAAGTCCAGTCAGCAAGATAGCCCTAGCAAAGAAAATCACAATAAAAATATGGAGACCATAGGAACTAGAGGATTCTTGGTGGCTGTGGGAAAGAGGAGTGAGTTACAGGTCAACTTGAGGAGAACCGCAGGAAGTGTACTGTGTCAAATATAGGTCTGAGACAAATTGAATGTAGCTCGTTTTTGTCTCATTGTTTTTAAGTTAGATAAGTACAACATACTTTTTTTTGCCTTATTTATTTCTTTGTGGGCAGAAGTTTTTGGCTTCATTGTTTTCAATACTGATTAATATAATGTTTGCTTTATGTGTCAGAAGCATAAGGAGTCATGTTTGCACTTGAATCTGCTTTTTCAAATACATGCTCCTTTCCTCCTACCCTCCATCAGTGACTTTTAAAAAATGAGCCACTTGAAAGGATACAGGCAAAAACTTTTCTCTATTGGTCATGGGAAGTTATTGTTTCAAGGTTGGCATGCTTTTATTATTGTTGCTAGGACTTTTGAGTCATTATTTATTTTGCTCTTGGGAGCATTAAGAAAGTGTGGGAAATAAACCAAGAAAAAAAACACAATGTTATGTACAATAAAGAGGAAGCAAAGAAGGAAAAGGATATGAATGAACTTCATGGAATGACTGTATAGTCCCTGAATACAGAAAAGTCACTAAGAAAGGCAAGAGTTAGGGTTGGGTTTAGGGTTAGGGTTAGGGGTTAGGGATAGGGGTTAGGGGTTAAGGTTAGAGTTAGGATTAAGAAATTTGGCAGCTATAATCTCAGCACTTGGGAAGGTAAAGTGAGAAGACTGGAGTTCAAATCCAGGCTGGCTACATGTCAAGACACTATCCCCCCAAAATAGAATAATACATTCAACTACTCTTTGCTTGGCAAATAAATTCTTAGGATTGAGAGTTCAAAGACAGCCCAGGTTACATATCAAGATTTTAACCCACCCTCCAAAAAATTGATACTTTTTACCTTGTCTTAGTTTAACAACAAATTATAATCAATAATATACTTTGGAATCTATATATTTCCAAATATCTACTACAGTACATAGAGCTTAAAGGATATTAAACTGACTTTTAAAAATATATTTCATATCATAACAGCTGTTTTCCTGCACTTTTTGTCATGATATGTTTAGATTATGAGTGAATTTTTTTCCTTCAAGCATCAGAAAGGTCTTATGTTAGATAGAATCGAATGTATTTTAGCCATCTTTTTTGTTTCCCTTTTCAAGATAGCCAGTGTTAGTGTGTGTGTGTTTGTGTGTGTGTGTGTGTGTGTGTGTGTGTGTGTGTGTGTGTACACAATTCCAGAAATTAACAAAGACATTGAAGGATGTTATCATTCAAAAATGGGGCCTAGAAATCATAATAAAAGAATATACTTTTTTACTCTCCTGGGGAATGAGTATACATATACTCAAACCATTCCCATTGTCACATGTTCCAATATTTTTACTATGTCCTTATCTCTATTGGAGGAACTTCTCTCTAACAATCTACATTAAAGGGAAAAGAGACAGCAGAATTCACCAGTGAGACAAAGGGGTCAACTCAAACCACAGTCTTTCCCTATGATTGATTTAATAAGAAACAAATCCAGCTTAGCTCTTTGGGCCCCCATATAATCATGAGGAGCTTTATTCTTTCTATCCCTTTCAGAGGATCATTGTTTTACACGGTGGCTCTTATCTTCCATTGCTCTTTCCCATGGAAGCCTATGGGTTCTGTTATATTCAATATCAGAGTCAATCCTAGGGAATGGGAGAATGTACTGAGTCCACTCAACAAGAGTAATTTGAACTTCAAAGGGCATTTGAAGGTGTACAACCCTTTCATTGAGATAGAATGGCAGGGCGCAAGACTTTGTTTTTTGAGGAGATTCAAATAAATGTAATGTCAAAAAGAATTCATTTTATGTTGACAACATTAAGGACAGAATGAGTACAAATAAGCAACTTTAAAACTCAGAAACAGCTATTGACCATGGTATCTTCCTTTTTCATACCAAGAAGTTCTCCATAGCTCACCTCCTTTTCTCCTTTACTCAGGCCTATTTAGTCTTGTACACTAAAGGCAAGACAGTGCTTGGTTACAGACAGTAAGAGTCGTTCTTGCTCCCTCTCGATCTTAGGGTTTTCTTAGGATGGTTGTCCTAGTAAACTCTGATAGTAAATTTCAGAGTACTGTGTTTTAAAATCCTTTCCTCCTTCCTTCCTTCCTTCCTTCCTTCCTTCCTTCCTTCCTTCCTTCCTTCCACTCCCTTTCCCCCCTTCTCTATTTTTCTTCAACCAGTCCTGAGGCTTCAGATCTTTGCCTGGGTGCTGTCCCTGAGCTCCTTTTGCTGAAGGCTAGCACTCTATCACTTGAACCACAGTACCATTTCTGTTTTTTTTTTCTATGATTTAATTGGAGGTAGGAGTTTCACAAACATTCTTATTTAGGCTGGTTTTGAACTATAATCCTTAACTCTTAGCCTCCTGAGTAGCTAGGACTGCAAGGCCTGAACTACTGGTATATAGCGAGAGTACTGGCTTTCTACTTGCCTATTCACACCTATCCAATGTCTCTGCTTTCATTTACATTTGATGGGTCCCACCTTATGACACAGCCTCACTACTACAGGAGATGGAACCTCCTCTTCAAGGGGTCTACGGAAGACCCACTCTGAAAGCAGCACTGAAGTGTCCTCATTCCCAGAAGTGAAATATTGTGCTCTTATTTCTCTTTTCCTAAACTCGTGTTTATCCTTGATAGCTTGTTATTGCCTTCCTTGACTTGGATGAGAATTTTAAGTACCCACTGGGTGAATTGGCAAGGTGGAACAAGGTAGAACATTTGGCTAACACACACAAAACCCTAGGTTCTATCCCATCACCTCCAAATAGGAAGGGAGGAAAGAAACCATCTGGTTCTTGGCTCTTGGCTGTGTACATTTTGTAGGCTCAGCTTATCTATGTAAGATGTGTGATGGCTGAAGAACAAATGAGAAGGAAAGAAAATTAATCAGCGAGAAAAGAAAAACTTTAAAAATAATAGTCAGTAAAAGAGTAAGAGCTTAGACAATAGCTTGCAGGGCTCCTAAGCGAGACAGAGCCAGGAAAAGAGATCCCAGGGCCAATGAAGACTAGGATAATTGACTGTTAATGAAGAGAGATTTAACTTAAAATCTCTGATGTGATGGAATAAGGCTCAGAGTAGGAAAATGAAGAGAAAAACAAGAAGAAAAAAAAAACACTAGAGAATCATATCAGGATCTGGCCATGGGCTAGTTTAAGCAAAAAATAAATAGAATTAAAAATATACAATATTTTCTACTAAAGACTAGTTAAAACAATAATTAAGAGTGTAGCCAGGCACTAGTAGCTCACAACTGTAATCCTAGCTATTCAGGAGCCTGAGATCTGAGGATCAACCAGAGCAGAGAAACTCAAGAGACCCTTAGTGCCAACTAACCAACAAAATGCGGGAAGTGGCTGTATGGCTCAACTGCTACAGTGCTAGTGTTGAGGGAAACGCTAATTAAGAGCAAGAAGCTCAGAATTCAGGCCTCAGTGCTGGTACACACTCATACACACACACACACACACACACACACACACACACACACACACACACACTCCTAAGGAAGTAGAAAATGCAGACAGATTGGAAATAGAACATAATTTAAAGTTATATATTTAGTTCTCAAGTGAAACAGAGGCCTAGATACTATACAAGAGCAGGAAATTGAAATGGACGTGATTGGCAACAGTTCCAAGGAGGTGGGAAAATGAAGAAAACCTATAATAAAGTTGTGCTTCCAGTCAGCACAGGCTGGAAGACACTCAGGAAGCAGCAAAAAAAGACATTTTCAAAACAGCCTGGTCATTGCAAGGCGTCAGAATGAAAATAGATTGACCCAGAATCAAGTGTTCCCCCACCGCCAGACTAGGAAGAGAAGACAGTGAAATTAAGAATAGGGCTGACTAGAAGACCAAGAAAAAAATCTGGTATTGTTTTTTTAAAGGAAGGAAGTTGGGGGCTAGTGAAGAACTGATGTCCTAATTATCATTTCAAAGGATAATTTATAATTCTAAGAAAGTACTCTCTTTTCTGGATCAGTATAAAACAAGACAAGAGAAGATAATGAATAAAGTATACTTTACACTTGTGTTTGAAGCTGTCATAATGAAACATGTTTTTTTTACATATATTAATAAAAAGTTTTAAAAATATACCTATAAGCTAGTTGATATGGACAGATATCCAACTTTATACAAAACTTGTGAATCTCTTCACTTGAAACCACTTCCTCTGAATAATTTTGTTTCTTTTTCTTTTAATCTATACAGATTTTCACAGTTTGATTCCTAGAATCCATATCAAGGACAAGATGGAGTCTTTTATTTGAATGAATTTTATTTTCTTAGTGTTAACCTTAGTACTTTCAAATAACGTAGCTCACACTGCCTTTTCTGGCTCTCTTTATTTCTCATCAATTTAGGTTAACACCGCAATCCACAATTTAACAGAGGAAGTCCAACTCACATGTTAGCCAGGCCTGCTGCTGAGTGATAGATGGCAGAACACTATTCTGAAAGCAGTTCCTGGTCCTGATTAAATGAAGCTGAGGACTGAGATGGGTAGAAAGTGGGAGAGAAACAATGTGCAGCAAAGGCTGGCTTGGAATTTAAGAACACTGGGAAAGGACAGAAAGTGGTGTGGGGAAGAAAGTAAGGTTTCATTTAAGAGTTTAGGTGAAAAATAATTTTTAAAAAAGAATGATTTAATTAACTTGCTCAATGAACAGCTTTGAGGAGGTAACTTTGATAACAATAATAATGAGGATCAGTAGAACAGAATGAAGAGAGAGATGATCACAAAAGCCATCACTGGCGTGTTCAGGTGTCACATGAGCATTCATCAGTTTTGGAAGGCCTTCATCTATTGATAAGTGTGGTCAGAATGATGGAAAAGATTTAAAGACTTTTAAAGACAGACTTGGCCAGGAGTGAAAACAATCGGTCCCAAAATTCCAAGATGGTGATATGGATTTTTTTTTTGATACTGCCCAAATCCTATGACTTCTCTCTATTTAATATTTACCACACCAGGGGCTTCCTGTTGCCATTCCGAATGAGTTAGAAAAGAGAAGTTAATGCTTTGGGATTCCCAAGATAAAGGCATTATGGTAACAGAAGTGAAGAATCATGGATTTGCACATATTTAATGAGAACCCCAATTATTTTTTGTTGTTTCCATATCCTAGAGTTTATTGCATTTACTCTCATCCTATTTGACCTTATGTGCATAGTTTTGAGCTAGTGTGATCCTCTATGTATACTAATTTTTACAAATGAGGGAAACCATTGAGCCTATGTTCGTTTGGGTCTGGATTACTTCACTTATTATGATTTTTTCCAAGTCTTTCCATTTCCTTACAAATGAGGTGATGCCATACTTTCTGATGGCAGCATAAAATTCCATTGTGTATAAGGACCATATCTTCTTGATACATTTATCTACTGAGAACCACAATTATTTTAACAAATATGTTCCATAACACCCCTGATTTTTTTAGTCAAATTATCTTTTAAAAGAAAGTCAAAAAGTAAAGCAGTTTGAGTTCTTTCACTACAATGACGCTGTCATCCTGGTCACACACTAATAGGAGTCGTGATGAAAATTATATGGGCCAAAGACCAGGCAGGATTAGGGGTAGGGTTCAGTGGTAGAGTGCCTGTATCTATGAAGCTCTATGTTAGATCCCTAACACAAAACTTACCTAATTTTTAAACTGACATAAATAAAAGAACCCAGATAATCCTAATCCCTGAAATTTTATTGGAGCATATACACATATACTGAGCAAAGCAAACCAGGCAAGTGTCAGATATTATGGCATGTCAGTGTATCATACTAGTTGCTTAGAAATAGAAACTCTAAGGTACCGAGAGTCTGAGCTCTAGCTCAGCTCATAACTCCACCACTCCCATGGCTCTACCTTCTAACAACTAACATCATAACACATCTTTAGGATGTAGCAATGAACATAAAAGAGTGTTGCTTTGAAATATGAAATGATTTCCTAGAATGTATGTTACTACTACTAAACAAAGAATCATACCATGAAATGCAAAATTAGTCTTCTCATCTGTGTGTACTTACATCTAAATTAGAAAAGCAAGGGAAAAATAGTTCCAAAAAATAACAAATAAGTTGTAAGCCCAGAAGGAGGAAGATCAAAGCAGATAGGCCAACTGATATATCCATTATTTATTTTTTTGTGTGTGCATTTTGTTCCACAATATCTGCTTTCCTGTCTTTCTCTACATACACATGATACGATTTTTAAATTAAAAGATTTTTTCCTCATTGTTTTTTCTCAGACTCTATTCTGCATGTAGGATATAATATTCACTTTAGAAAACACTGAAAAGTCACAATTATGTTCAACAGATAAGATGTCAAAGAATCCAAAATATGTGGACAAAGGGAACATTTTGTAATAGAAGTTGCTTTATGACAACAAAAAAATTACTGTGATTTAAAATACTTGCAAATAAATATTAAATAAAAATAAACAAATGTAATAAAGAATAAACATTCTTGTACATATAACATATAGAGTATATAAATACCATATAGTACATTAACATGTATGTTTATACATGTTCATGTATACTTATATACTATATACATTATATTTATACATAAATGCATGTGTTATATACATATATTCATATTGAATAAAATGAAAAATAATTGTATACATATACATGTATAACAAATATATATGTGTATCTATCTATCTATATATCTATAGCTTATTCAGTCTTAGAAATTTACCTTCCAGTCTGTTGATCAAACCCGAAGTACTGGTCCTCACATTGGTCACAGTTTTTCCCTCCAGCAGATCTGTCTTGGCAAGTGCACTGGCCCGTCAGGCTGTTACAGATAGGACTGACGGCACCACGTATATGGCATGAACATGGAATACAACCACTAGCGTTGCCTGGAGAAACATAAAATCCTGGAATCAAAGATATAAAGCATGTTACATATGTTTTAGGAACTCTACATTATCTCTGAAAAAGAACCTTTTGATTACATAGTGAAGCCCTTTGCAATGGAAAGGGGGTATTGCTGTTCTTTATGAATGTGTTAACCATAACCCAAGAAAACAAAGGGATATTTCACTTTGGAATCTCCCAGGTTTCAAAAAGTCTGTGTGCTTAAAACCTACTTCGGTTATCTTTCAACTGAAAATGGGTTCTTGTCCTTATATTATGTCCATGGAGGCAAATATCTATTACATTGCTTTCTTTGTATCATGGAAGCATATTTGAGAATGAAGTAATGCATATACAGTGTTACCAGTTGCATTTGAATTAACAAGGAGTCTTTTTTTTTCGGTAAAATAACAGTTCATGTGCTCTGTTCTGATACTTAAATATTGTGTTAACAGTATCATTGTCAAATGTAACCATGTATCCTTCTTGAATCTTCCACTTTCCACACTCTGTATTTTTCCCA
Source organism: Megascapheus bottae (assembly GCF_031878675.1). Lineage (NCBI taxonomy): Eukaryota > Metazoa > Chordata > Mammalia > Rodentia > Geomyidae > Megascapheus > Megascapheus bottae. The sequence goes on from NW_028327858.1 coordinate 4,341,359, forward strand.
TTTCCAATTCTAATAGACATGGTCTTGTAAGAATTTAAAATCTTCTATTTTCCCACTCCCCTCCCCCTAGTTAATGTTTTAATCCTGAGAATCAACACTAGAGTAGGGAATTCACAATCTCCTTTAGGGCTCAAAGCAACGCAGATAAGGAAAACACTGTGTCCATTATGAAGATCAGACAACCACAGGTTAAAAAATCATTCCTAAAAATCACAGAATTAAGAAATGTAGGCCATTCAACATGAAAGGAACCCCATTTCTTCCACAGTTGGCTCTGGGGTCCCTACGGCATCTACTATTCATAGTATATCTGGAACCACCTTTCAAACTGTAGTTTTAATGTCTCATTCTTCTTAAAACTATTTGATACGTTCTGATTTTCTTTTGTAAAAGCAATTCAATTATCTGACACAGCTTCTGAGTCCCAGCTGTAACTTTATATCAGTGCTCAGTCCAATGCAGCCCTTCTTTTCTGGGGGAAGTTATGGAGCTTGAACTCTGGCCTGGGCACTGTCCCTGAACTCTTCAGCTCAAGGCTACCACCCTACCCTTGAGCCACAGCCCCAATTCCCATTTTCTAGTGGTTAATTTATGATAAGAATTTCTCAGTTTTGAATTGCTTTGGTTGGTTTGAACTGTGAGCCTCAGATTTCAGCCTTCTGAGTAGCTAGGATTACTGGCATGAGCCACCATGCCCAGCAAATGCAGCCCCTTCTTCATGAGTTTGACACTTAAATACCTATCGGGCTGTTTTGTCTGCCTGAATTGTTTCAATCTATTCATCTTAGCTCAGATCTATGAAATAAGTAGGGGTACCTCACTTATTTCCTTAAGTTCTCATAAAAATTATAACCAGTGTCTTCATAATTGACGAGTCTGCTAACACACATACAATGCTTTCAGAGTAGACTTTCTACAAGCATAAATAAGTTAATAAAAGTAGACATTATCACCAAATAGTCTGTAAGTCCCTCAAAAACTATACTTACACACACACACACACACACACACACACACACACACACTTTACAGATTTTAAATTAATTCCCAAATACACATTTTTGAAGCAAAAGGCAAGGAATAAAAAAAATAATTAAAAATATATGCAAGTTCAGCCAGGAGTTTGGCCTAGTGGTAGAGTGCTTGCCTAGCATGCACAAAGACCCGGGTTCGATTCCTCGGTACCACAAAAAAAAAGCTGGAAGTGGTGCTGAGGCTCAAGTGGTAGAGCTCTAGCCTTGAGAAAGTCCAAGGGCAGTGCTCACGCCCTGAGCTCAAGCCCAGGACTGGCAAAAAAAATATACGCAAGTTCAAATTTTCATAAAGATGACTGTTAGCAGTTATAGAATCAAAAGTGAAGGAAAAATGGATCTTTCCTATTGTGTGAGGTGTGTGGGCATATATAAATATATACAATATACATACATATATAAATATATGCAAAAATGCTACAAGGAACTGTTCTGAACTGATTGGAGAGAGATCATAGAAATGCTTGAAAGAATACAGTTATAGCCCATGAATATGACTACCTGAAAAATCTATAAAACATCAGCCATGTTCAGGAGAAAGAGCTGGACCACAAAAAGGGTCCATTCTGTGGGAACTATTCCACAGGGGAAAACAAACAGGAACTGGGAAACTATCAAACATAATTGAGGCTCTAGCTGAAAAAATAAAGCTATTGTTTCAAAGTCACCACATGTTTTCCTTCTACTGTACTCTACCTATGTTCTTAGACAGCTTCAAGAAGAGCTCATTGAAAATGCTGTGTTCAACAAGGGGAAAAGGGAAAAGAGCAAGGTTCTGGGCTAATCGATACCTTCATTTTTGTAGTAATTTACAGCAACTTTATGTTATTCTCTTGTTTCCCTCCTCTGACAGCAATTCGCCTTGTATGCATACTTCCAGAAATAGGAGATGGCTGTACCAACTAAGTTGTATTCTTGTAACCACTCCATCCTGTGAGCTAAGTTACAAATTTGCGGGGCTTCTAGGTTAGAGTCAAGTGCATGGGTTGTGCACCCTGGTATTTTTCTTCCTGAGAAGGCACCTAACTCCTTCAGTTCATGATGATAGCATCATGAAAGTCCTAACAACCCTCCAATTTGGACAAATTACCCATTAGCAAAGATACTTTGAAGTAGAATTAATTTGGACCTACTGCCATAGCTCCCAGTCATGGAGAACTCTGGCCCAATTAAGGATACTTCTTCTGAAAGAAATGATTTATTAGTTAAATCTGTAAATACAAAGGAAGTACATTTTGGTACAGAAGATTCTATAGTTCAAGTTTTGAAAGGGAAAGAACAACAGAAAAAAAATCAGAGTTGCAAGCAGAGGGGGAAAAAAGTTAAAGCATGTATGTAAAGAGCAAAGGAAGGCAGATCTCTCAGGGAAAAATTGTGCTGGAATTTGCCTGGAGGTTAATTCCCCTCTTCCTCTCAGGAGCTTGATTACAAAGGTTAATCCCACCTGTATTTTAGTTGTCCTATTTTTAAGCAAGTCTAATTAGAATGATTCAGGTAACTTCCTGCTCAAAGATTACCTCTTGCCTTACCTGAATGTGCCTAATTCTAGACCATTACCACTCCTTTTATGACTCCTCACTATAGAAAACATTTTCTTTTCCCTCCTGCTTCAACTGCAGCTACGAAGTGTAGCTGAAGATAACTGGCCTTAATTTCTTCTTTGCCTTCATACATTTCTTATCTCTCTCCATTAGCTCCATCTACTTCATATTCCACACCTCTCTCTCTGTATTATGTTAAGTGACCTCTGAACTTTGAGGGTTTATTTTTTCCTTTAAATAATTTTTGTACTGCATTCTTCAGCAGTCATTACGACAATGTTCGTAGATCAAGTAGACTGAGCACCCAGCAACCTTCTAACATTTCTTCTTTTCCTCTCTTTCAGCTAATTCCTGAATTCAAAGGACATATTCTCTCATATAGGAGACTATATGTCATAGAGCTAAAGCGAAGCATCTCCCACATCATAAAGCAGCACTGCTTTATCCAAAAGCCTCTCACAGAACTCAAAAGGGTTCCAAGTTATTAGCAAGACAGCTGCTATTATCTCCTGTTGTGGCTATTTTCACAGCACCATACCTGTCCTAAGCATAAAAGAGGAGCCCATTTCCACGCAATGTCCCTCTCGAGGACCATCAACAAGTAGGCTTTGCCATAGTCTTGAAATGGGAGAAGGAAAAAAAAAGTTTAACCTCTAGGCCTTACTCAGAAAAGGAGGGCAATGCTGAAACTAAGCTCTAATTACAAGCCATTAAAAGAACTCACCTTACGACAGAACATGGACATCATATAAAGAGATGTATCTGGGGAGGAATTTGTGGCTCATCTAGACCATGAAAGCAATGTAAAAGGTTTCCAAATCAATATTGAAAAAAACATGAAGAACAACTCAACAAAGGACATTTTCAAATTAAAATAATGTATTCATTTATGTTTGTCTTATTTGGAGTCATGTGGCTTGCACTCAGACACTGGGGGCTGTCCTGGAGCTCTTTTTGCTCAAGGCTTGCGCCTTGCCACTTTGAACCGAAGAGCCACTTCTGGTTTTCTGGTGGTTAATTGGAGATATAAGTCTCAAGGACTTCCCTGTCTGAGCTGGCTTTGAACCAAGGTCCCCAGATCTCAGCCTCCTGAATAGCTAGGATTACAGGTGTGAGCCACCAGTGACTGACTCATTTATAGCTTTTAAAATAAAATTGTGCTCAATGTACTATATGTAGAGTGATCAACTGTCATCGAATGGCTAAATATTAATAGAATCTATCTCAAACAGAAACTTCCTTCAAATAACTTAATTTTAAATATTTAATTATTTTTCCCACTGAATTATATATTTCAAGGTGCTTTTTGTTTTGTTTCTTCTTCTTGGCTATAGTTCTAACACTGATTTCATGAATAGTTCCTTTTAATTTTTTTTATACATTTTTGAATAGGTCCCCAGACCTTGAAACCAAGATCTTCTGCCTGCCTCCCTGGCTGATGCTTTACCCAGAGCCACACCCCCAGTATATCAGGTTATTATGGAATTTGAGTCTCCCAAACTTACTTCTGTGGTTGACTTTGAACCACAATCCACTGGAGCTCACCCACCTAAGCAGCTAGAATTGCAAGGGCAAGCCACTGGCACCCAGCTCAGGCAATCATTTTCCTCTATTATAGATGCCTCTATTTTTATATCCTCCAGCTTTCAAGAACTTGTCAATATCTTTATTACTACTGCTGCAATTATCACTACAGGCCTCTAACATTATGTTAACCTTACATGAGGTATGCTTCCCTAATAACTATGAAGCTTTAATGCATTTGGGGTGATATATCTTAGTCCCCATAGTCTCTTGTGAAACTAATTTATTCAATAGACTTTTAGCAAACGTTGGATACATAAGTGAAATGAATAAGTGAATAGATGGATGATTATCTAAAGATAATGATGATCTCCCTAACATTCAAGAAGAAAACGGTAAATATAAGTCTGTGATTTATCATCCTTGCCTTATCAACAGACAAAATAAAGCAAGAGAAGAAAAACATTGTTCTAAAGTATCTGTTGCTTGTAGAACAAATAATAACATGCTCAAAATCTAGCAAGCTGTCAGGTGGAGGTGGTTCACAGCTGTGATCCTAGTTACTCAAGCAACTGAGGTCTAAGGATATTCCAAGTTAGTCTGGGCAGGAAAGCCTATAAGACTCTTATCTCTAACGACTGATCCAACCCAACCCTTGCACACACAAGGAAGCTGAAAGTCAAGCTGTGCGTGAAGAGGCGGAATGCTGCCTTGGGACAGCACCCAGGCCCTTAGTTCAAACCCAGGTATTGGCACAAAACCAAAACAGCAAACTTTCTGCTGTACTTTTCTGTTTGATAAAAAAAAAAAAAAGCTTAGTTTTCCTCTTCATGTGACTATATGCCACAAAGGATCTCATAAGCATTTTTCCTAAGAATCATGTCCAATAATAAGAAATAACAGTACTTGATATAAATCCAATAATAATACACAATATAATTAATGACAGATCTGAAAACAATGGGATTGTAATGAATATATGTATAGGTATGTATTCATAATCCATGGCAAAACTAGTACATTCTGTTCTCTTTTCCATTTCAGTTCTTTTGAAATATCTCTTCAATGCTATGCCAATCATCTCTAAAATTTTTCCAGCTTAGTTTGCGGAACATTCCATTTCTGGAGTGTTTGCTTTAGCAATTCATTATCTGATCATTTTAGTATCCCAGTCACTGGTAATTTTTACTTCATGGCTATTAGTTGGATTTTCACAACAAACATGACACTCCAGGACCTAATTCAGTAAGCTAAAATCAGGAGGTTGGGTGAGGTTTGAGTGGGTAAAGATTGTATTGCACACCTCTCTATTCTAACCCAATTCCTACTACCAACTGAAAGTATATTTAAGACAAACATTAAGATATACACAACATTTTCATTCTTTAAAAACAAAACAGATTCTGTGTGCAGATTCTTCTGGACTTATAGATGATGGCTCTCTGAAAATGAGATTTAATTATATTTTCTTTATTTTACTATAAGGGGAAAATGGTCTCTATATCACAGATGCATAATGAGTATTAAAGTTTTAAACAATCTAGCCCTATTACATAGACAGACCCACTAAAATAGTTAATACTATAAACAATCACCAATATAACTTTTATCAGGCCATTTTGTATGAAAATAGAATTATTTTAAATTAATGTTTAAATGATATATTGTCAATATGCCTTTTTGTTGCCCCCAGATATTTTTAAGATTATGGCCCAAATATTTCCTATAGTATAATTCTTTCTTGATCTTTTATCATGGAAGTGGCTCCAATTCTGACACTCAGTACTGTCTGTGAAAGACATATTAACCTAGAAAGTTGTTTCACCAACCACTAGGACATGTGGCCTAATCAGATCTCAACTTTGATGCACTGAATTTTTAATCGAATATCAGTCATCTGATTCCAATTCCATTGGCAGAATCTTTGCGCAATTCTAATTTATGAGCATATTACTTAACCACTAGAATATAGTTCTTAATGAAACCAGATACTTTGCTTTACATTCTAATAGTCTGTATGACTTATAAAATAAAAGCAAAAGTAAGTACCAGAGGGAAGCATGAAGCATAGTCCTATTAGTACAAAACATGTCATTGGAAGCTGTTTGCTTTATAAATTAGCCTCTATGTTATTCTAAAGCTGCAGAGTCCTCAATAAACCCACTCTTCTTCTAGTTCTCAAGGACAAGGGAGGGTCATGGCTCAGAATGCCTTGACATTCTTTGCTGCCTTCCCCGGCCTGGCCTCTGATTAAGTGCAACTACTGAGCATTATGAGGTCATCAGCCCTGAGAAAAGCAACTCAGAAAACATATTTAGTGCACTATTTATTAGTGTGGGTATGTGGACATTCATATATGTACACGCTCTCCAAATAATTTTAAATTAAAGCATTTTAAAAATACTTAATGGGGGTTAAGCAGCATTTTTAACCTCTGTTCTAGTTATTGAATGGCATATTAAAACCAATGTGGCTCTAATGTACCTTCTAGCGTGCACTGCTGCTTTAACAAATTGCCTATAAATTTTAGTTGAATAAAGCCTATTCTTCCTACATTCTTTGTAAGGTTAAGTTAATAATACATGAGATTTCATTATGCATACCTTCCTTAATAATGTTTTTTTTTTCTTTTTAAGAAAGTGGAAAACAAATCTATGTGTGAGGGTCTAAGCCACGCAATCACAGAATTCCTTTGACTGACCATCTGGTAGATGTTCATAACCATCTATTCCAACACACATACACACACACACACACACACACACACACACACACACACACACACCGCATATGCTTGCACCCTGCAGGACAGTGATCTAGGAGAGTAATCCTTGTAGGACGGGATTTAGGACAGTTGGGTGAAGTAGAAAAAAGAGAACTAGAACTTTGGGTTAGAGCAGTGTGTTTTGTTACGTGGACTGCCCAAATGGCTACCAGAAAATATCTGTTTCTGATAAAGATACTTCAGAAACATGTTGGTCTCTCCGTGTTCCAGACTATAAACCCTGAGACCAAAATTCAAACTGGAATTTTCTGAAGTGAAAAGAAGGTAGATATAACCCCCTCACCACCCCCCAAAAAAACCTTAAATGACACTTTGTCCCATGGAGGAGGAATGTATGTGCATGCGTAGGTTTTCTTGATTTTCCCAAGATGATTCAGATGCTTAGGCCACATTTGTTTTGCCTCCTTGCAAGATAGAATACTATATCCTCCTTAAGTATAAATAAACATCCACAGGCCCAGGCCAAAAATAAGGAGCAGGTCAAAAAATAAGGAGCAGGCCTTCTAAAATTATTCTTTTAGTATGATGACTCAATTATTCCATAAACATTCTAGCAGCATCTGCTCTGGAGGTATTCATCCTGTGTTTGGAAGGACCACTATACAACCATGATCCACATAGTCGAGACCCAGACTATGGAAGTTAACAATACGCTCTGAGCTCTCGTGGCTATTCCAAACCAGGTGATTATGAAGATCCATCAACTGTAGAAAGCTTTCAGGGGGAGGGATGAAGACCTGGCAAAAGTTGAAGAGGTTCCCTTTGGCTATGTGATGAGAAGTGCCTGAAGGTAATAAGGAGAGCAGTAGGGGAACTGAGGAAATGACCTGATAGGAAGGGAAAACCAAATGATATCCAGTGCCTTCTTCCATGTCATCACAAAGGTTAAAAAGTTATTGCTGTGGAGACATGGACTTACAAAAGTGAGTACACTGAGATGTTTATTATGTCTTAAAACACAAACTTCTTTTTTTCCAGGTGATTAATAAATAATCCATGAAGTCTATATAAGCCTGAGCATGTTTTCCAAAGAACCAGAGTACATTGAAAGTTGGACACTGGGGGTTGTCACACCTATAACCCTAGCTACCCACAAGGCTGAGATCTGAGGGTCATGGTTCAAAGCCAGCCCAGGCTGGCCCAAGACACTTTTATCTCCAATTAACAACCCCCAAAGCAAGAAAATTGCAGGCAGTTTGAAAAGGAAAAAAACTCATTCAATGGCAATTAAAAGCATTGCCAATAGTAACTAGACTGCATCCTATTTTATTATAATTCTATAAGACTTAAATCTATACTTGACAATTACTATGAGTCTTGGCTATTGTGAGAATGGCATGCATTTACAAAAGTGGCTGGCAATAGGATGAATGAAAAGAGAATGAAACAAAGCATGAAGACACATGAAAATCAGCTTTCTACATGACATTTGCAGAATAATAAGGTAGTTTCAGTGCTTGGAAGAAAAAGAGTACCAGAAAATAAAGTCAGCTTAAAAACTCCTGAAGGCTCACCCATATTCCAGTAAAGTGATAAGCAACACAGAATCCACAGATTACCCACTTATAAATAAAGGAGTGCTTCAGGACAATGATTCTTTTGTTACTATGTTAAATATACAAAGAAGGGACATAGGCCAGAGTAGGAAAAAAGAGCATGGAGCTGAAGACAAAGAGGTTATTTCAGTGAGAACCCCAAAGGAAAGATTCATAATCTATCAGATAACTTTCCATCTCAAGAAGGAATCAAATGAGACAGGATTATGCATGAATTAGACAGGCAAATCCTGCTCTTTCACTTAGCTGATAGCCAATTACCTCACCTAAAGCTGTTTTGACATACAGACATAGCACCAAGAAAACCATCCACTATCTGGGCAATGAACTAGCCTTCACTGAGAACATTCTCTCTCTCTCTCTCTCTCTCTCTCTCTCTCTCTCTCTCTCTCTCTCTCTCTCTCTCTCTCTCTCTCTCTCTCTCTCTCTCCTCTCTGTGTCCATCTGTATAAATATATATAACTTATATATGTACATGAAAGTACATATATTTGTCTTATATATGTATATACACTTATATATCTTATATATACATAAATACCTATATTTTAATTATATATAGTTAAAGTCAAAATAAAACACTTTTTTTTGCCAGTCTTGTGGCTTGCACTCAGGGCCTGAGCACTGTCCTTGGGCTTTCTCAAGGCTGTCACTCTACTACTTGAGCCACAATACCACTTCTGGCTTTTTCTATGTATGTGGTACTGAGGAATCAAATCCCCGTCTTCATGCATGCCAGACAAGCACTCTACCATTAGGCCAAACTCCCAGGCCCTAAAACATTTGTTTTAATATAAGATAATTTCCTCAAAGATACAGCATTTGCTCTGTTCGTGCCTCCTTTTTATTCTTAGAAAGTAAGCAAACCAGACTGGTTTAAAAATAGTGCCAACATGATAATACATAATATTTTAATAACGTATAACAAATTTGAGATACCCTAAAATGAACTAATAACAAAATTGGAAGGCTAAATCTAAGTTGAAAGAGCCCTCATATAGGTTGTGTGCCCAGTTTACAATAATCTCCCCACTTGGGGGAAACACCTTCTTTTTTTGTTATTGTTTGTTTGTTTTACATGAAGAATATCCTTCATTCTAGAAAACTATGTTTACTGAAGGTTTTCTTTCATATACTGCTATAATGAACTGTCTTCCAGGTGCCTACCCAATCCAAAATAAGTCAATGAAATTTCCCTCTTGGATTTGTAACAAGAGGCATCTAATAGGTCCTCTGTGTACTGAAGGTAGAATTATTAAGCAATCACCAAACTATGGATTGGCATGCTACTGTGATGACAGGGATAGGGTAGTAGAGGGTGTGACAGAGAGAAATATAAAAGCGAAGGGGCAGGGCAAAGAAGAGGTGGAACAAAGATTGAACACATGCAGTAGACACTCAGAGACACTCAATAGACACTATGCTGAAAATGAACTTTAGAACTTGTGGGTGAGGATGGGAGAAAAAAATAGAAGAGAGCAAAAGAAGGCATGACATTGTCCAAAAAGAAATGTCCTCTTGACCTGACTTCCATATTTGTAACTCCTCTGTGCATTACCTACATTCACAATAACAATAGCAATGTATATTATATATTATATATAATCTCTGTGTACATACACACACACACACACACACATAGGAAAAGGAACTTAAAAATTCACTTTTCTAAGCTGCACTCTTTACCATAGATAGACTCTTTACCACTGGCCTTTCCTGGCCAATGTATCACTCTTCTGAATAGGAAATGATTTCAATTTTACTAGCTCAAATAATTCAGAACTAGTTTTGACCATCGGCAGTAAGTAGTTGCTAAATACCTGATAAACATCAGGTATCTCTTTATTAAATATCATAATTAATTTAGTATAATGTATTCATTTAGTAAAATTTATATCAAGGTAAAGAGAGAGTTGTCAACAGAATCCAGCTTCCATTTGGTAAAGACCTGGAAAGTTCAGATTCTGTTCCAGTAAAGTTAAACAATAAACTTTTATTCTTTTGATAGCATTTAAAGTTAATTCTTAATGTTCCTGTATAATACCAATGAATACAGCAGACTTTTCAGTGAAAGAATGTGGGTCAATTTTGCTTAGAAACTCAGTTCACCTTCTGAATATTTAGCATTGTAGAGATAACTAAGTCACCCTTTCTTTTTTCTAGAAAAGAAAACTTATTCTTTGCTTACATTTCTTTCCGTATATAAAACTTTCAGTCGCTGAAACTTTTGAAATTAAGTCTCAGCCACTGTAAAATTAGTCTGATTGGCAATATAGCAAAAGTACTTTCTCCCCACAAATAGCTGCTCATATGCCAGATAACTGTGGACACCTTAAACAACTGTATCCATGCTCCTGTGATAACATCAGCAACCACGTTGATGTTTGGAAGTCACAAACAGGAATCACCTGCTGGGAGGGGACAGAAAGGAACTGTGTGTGCCATGAACTTGTACAGCAGAGGAGCCTTACCTGCTGGACAATGGTGACACCTGTTTTGCCAGTTAGATACACAGAGACACTGGCCGCTGATTGGGTCACAAAAAAATGTCCCCAAAGAGTCACACTCACACATCTGACAAGCATATAAACTGCCCATGGTCAAATTGTGTCTGTGAGGCTCACACTGATTGCATGGGAGACCCGTGACTTCTGATTTGCAGGAACATTGTCCAATGGAGCTGTCACACAGCAGAGAGGCTTTGGCCATCCAGGTCTTATCACAGTGACAAGGCAGACAGAGGAAAGAATTATTGTGCTGCAGATAGAAGTAGCCTGACAAGCACTGGTCACACTGCCTCCCTCCCACATTCGGCTTACAGACACACTGGCCGGTCTCAGCATCACAGACTGTCCCTGAGAGGGACCCAGCTGCATCACAGTCACAGGCCTTGCAACCTGTGCCATCCAATCCATAGAAGTTTTCTCTGCAGGTGTCGCACTGAAGTCCTTTGACCCCTTTTTTGCACTCACACTTCCCAGAAAGGGGATTGCAGAACTTGTTCACTGAGCCCTGGAAGTTACACTGGCAGGGCTCACATCCATCGCCATTGAAACTTCGGAGAAATTTAAATCCAAGATTGCATTGTTCACATCTAAGCCCTAAAAAGAGAATATATTTCAAATGGTGAAATAAAAAAAAGGAAACAATAATTTCCAACAAATTAGAGAAAGTACGAACCAGGCTACTGCAAATAAGTATTGTAGATACAAAATATGAGCAAAAAACATCACAGAGGGCTCATAATACATTCAGAACATTGCAGAAAAATGGAGTTGAGATCTCAAAACCCTGCATCCAGGGTTCTTTATGAAATGTAGTTACGTATTATTTAGTATGTATAAAATGCTTAGTGTGAGTTTTGCTTCCATTGTATGTACTGAGGTTCTGTCTCTGTTTCATAGACCCATTGTAACAAAATATGTTCATTTGAAAGAACTGTTGAATTACATTACCTCACTGGTGTTATTTTCTTACAAATTAGCATTTCCTAAAAATGTTACAGCTAAATACAGTGTCTCCATTAAAATAAATGAACTCTGGAACTCTGTCTTGCCATGTTAGCTATAAATTGAATAGTATATTTTGTACAGTTAAAAAATTGATAAGAAGCAGGTGTGGTGGCTCACGCCTCTAATCCTAGCTATTCAGGAGGCTGAGATCTTAGGATCTCAGTTCAAAACCAGCCTGGGGAACTAAAGAACCTGAGACTTATCTCCAATTAACCACTAGAAAATGGGAAGTGGGGCTGAAGCTCAAGGTGTACAGTGCCCAGGCCAAGTTCAAGCCCATGACCCAGAAAATGAAAAGCTAAAAAACAAAAAAAAAAACCAACAAAAGAATAGATCTTGAATCAAGACCAGTACCAGTATGTTGTATATCAGAAAACATTTTGAATTGTTGCACTGTGAGCTTGTGGGGTGAGAGATATGCCAATTAACCTAAATTAATCTTTTCATTATACAAGCATCAAAACATAGTGAACCCTATAAACACATACAATTTTTGTAAATTAAACCTATGCAGAGGAAACATAAAATGCTAAGCTGATAACTATTTTTTGTGAGATTACATATACTCTGACTTCTGAGTATAGCACATTTAAATAATTAATATAAATAAAACTTATCTAGAACAATTTTTATTTTAATCCTTTTGCCTGCTCCTATACTTTATCATTTTCAATTAATATAAATTATGCTCTCCTTGGCTCATAAAGCAACCACATTGCTTGTCAAGTTATATGATTCAGAGCATACCTCTTTAATCCCTAAGTAAATTCTTCTCTTTATATTATTTCCCTTTGAGGACATACATATACACATCTGGTAAATGGAGGAAAATGTTTTGTCCCCAAATCTTACAACTTAAGTTAGCCTCAAAAATGATATTACGAAGCAAAGGATTTTTTTTTAATGGAATGGTAAATATCTAGATGGAAAATATTTCCTTTGAATTATCAATATATACTCATGTATTTAAATCACTATGTTGAATTGAATAAGATGAAACATTTATTTCAACCTATAATTGCAATTGAAAAATTAGTCTTCAAGTAAGGGTCAAACTCACTCACATTCAGAAATGCATAGGAAAGAAAGCATTCCTAAACTGGGAGAAAATTCATCATATGGATGCATGCATAAGGATAAAAATTTAAGAACTCCAATGGATGGCGAGTTCTTCAACAGTGATAAATGACCCACCTAAGGCATATCATTTAATTTCAATAAGGAAAATAAAAAAGGGCCACTATTGCAGCAAATTTTAAAAATAACTGTATTGTTAACAAGAATTATGACTCATTTTGAACTATTAAAATTGGTCTACATGGATTCATATCATATCAGTTTTAAAAATATGCACAGTGCTTATTTGAATATGCCATACATATTCCTGACAGGCAATCTATTCCTAACGATACTCAGGATGCCTACAGGGTATCACATTCCGTGTTAACAAGTACAGGAGAGTTAGCACACTTGGCATTTAATTCACATTCTTCTCCCTTTTTATTCTAGATGAATGACCTACTTTAATAAAATTATTGGTGCTAATGTATTTTCCTGGTGAGAGAATCATTAGTAAGATTTAACAGTTTTGTTAACTCTAACAGTTTGCTTTCTGAAGCTTATGCAACATACCTTTGTGTTTACTAGGGATTTTGTTCTATTTTCCTATTAACAAGGTAATATTGAATAAGATTACTGGCTAATCCCATTAGGAAAATATATATATATATATACATGTCAAACTCATATTTTTATTAGACAGACTATCTTTATAGAAATAAATCTAGAAATAAGCATTTCTAATCATTTTGAAATGAATATTTAGTTTTGACAAATAATTTATTTACACTCTCCTACAAAAAACTATCAGGAATATAGGTAAATGACATAAAGTAAATGGAGGAAGATAGAGGTCATAACAAATAGGTTAATTTTAATATTTTTCCCTTGAGCTCTAGACTTTAATCACGATAGGAAAAGGTCTCTTAGAGAAATGTAACCATTTCATTGTTTAAAAGGCCCTGATATAGCTTTTGTTTCACATCTTGAGTTTAAAATATATCTTTCTTTAAAGAACAAAGGATGTAATATTGATGGAATCCCAACTTCTCAGAATTCATTCTGTATCACATACAAGTCACTTGTCTTTCCTTTCTGAAAAGATAATGTTTGTATGCTTGAGGCACATAAAGGTAAGACACATGAAATATATTGAGTATTCCTTTGTTTAAACCAGCATGCTCATGTTTTAAAAACTAAATGGAAATACTTGTTTGCTAGAATTATGTTTGTATTACCCATGTACATATATGAAAGAAATAGACTGAATTATATTGAAGTAAAATCTTTAGTTAGAATATATAGGTATATATATATGTATGAATGTGTGGGTAAACGTGTGTGTGTGTGTGTGTGTGTGTGTGTGTGTGTGTGTGTGTGTGATCACTCTAGGCATATTTATATTATTGTGAGGTTCAAGTCAGCATTAGAAAAGCCATGTCCTGAATGACAATAGAAAGGCAAAGGTCTTTTTTAAACTTCCTGTAGGAACCAAGCACTGTTCAGTTCTAATATAGGACTCACTTTATCAGGGAACTTTCCTCTCATAATATTCTCATATATCAAAATTTCAAAGTGTATTATGTACACAGTGCATTTTGGGCACTTGATAAATTTTGTCCTTATGTGGCAGTGGCTCCCCTCAAAAATGTTGGATGTAATAAATTGCTATAATCAAATCTAATTTCTGAAAAATACCTGTGGGAGTAACAAACAAAAAAAGCACGTCTTACATTAAAAAATGATAAATAACACCAAAGGTAGTTGTTTATTATAATCAGCTTGGAACTGAATTACAAAATTAAAATTAGGTGGCCCTTTATAACTAACCCTAGCAATATACACGATCTATGAAAATACGTTGACTTATTTTGCATTTCATAGGAACAGTTCAAAGAAATATAATAGAAAAAATGAAAGATTTATCACAAAGAGCCCCGAAGCACAGACTATTTTGAAAAAAAATCCATTTATTTTGGTCTATTAAGGAAACTAGCATAGAAATGATTTGCTTAGAACTCATTAAGTGTAAAACATTTTGAAAAAGCGTTAATTTTCTAAAAGAAACATCTATGCAGTAAGCAAATTATATTTTTCTATGACTTATTAGTGTGAGGCCATGTGAACTAATGCATCTACAAAATAAAGAAACTTCTAAAGAGTTGATTAAACTGAGCTTCAAGCTGCAACTTGATAGAATTATTAATTTAATCATTTTTAGACAGCTAATTTCATCCAAATTGTTTCTTTTTTTGTAGCCTGCCTTGAGCAAGGAAATTTGCTTTACAGCTCAGTTAAGAAATCAAATAGAGAGTTTTATTCCAGTTTGAAATAGAGATGTGTCTGTAAACTTTTACATTACACATACCAATAACGTTTGCTTTACACTTGCACTGGCCTGAATTTTGGTGACAGGTAATATCTCCATCTATTGTCCCAGAGGTATTGCAGTTGCAGGGGCTGCAGCCATCAGATTCCAACTCTTGTAGATTGTAGAATCCATTCTGGCACTGATTGCACTCTCTGCCAGACACATGTCTCTTACAATTACACTGGCCTCCAATCTACAGAAGATACAACATTTTGTAGAATGATGAACATATCTATTTTTAGATAATTTGCTCATTAGGTACAAGACAGGAACAGGAGGGAGGGGGGGAAAACTTGAAATGTTAAATAGACAAGAAGGTAATAAGGTATTTTTCCTCCTGACACAAAACACGAGAAGCTCCAGCAGGGTGAAAATTTAGAACAGGATGGAAATAAAGCCAAGAATTCAATAGTAGGTGACTAAAAGGGAAATGTGGGAATTAAGCACTTAGTGCTATATAAAGAAATCAAAATATAGACATCGAGAGTCTGAAAATAGAAAAAGTAAGTTAATTTAGTCCTTATGACTCTACCTCTCTGCTTTCCCCCATCTCATTTTACATACTCCTAGGTCTATCCAATATTGTTTAAAACATCCTACCATATGTTTAATACAGAATATTACTATATTAATATGGTTAATACAGTCCCATCATAGTATTAATAGTATCTGAAGTTCTTTGTTAATAGTAGTAATTTATGCCTACTTACAATCAGCCTGATACATATTTTTTCCATATCATTCCCCCTTTAGGACTATATCAGGGTATTTTAGATATTAGCATATTATCTGGTTTTATTGTAGTAAACAATGCAAGAAGTTATTTGTTTTTGGAGCATTTTCAAGTCAAAAAACTGAATCTGTATTTTTTTCTCTTGAGCCACTGAGGACTCGTGTGTGTGTGTGTGTGTGTGTGTGTGTGTGTGTGTGTGTGTGTGTGTGATAGTAGGATTGAACTTAATTGAGTCAAGCTTCCATTGTGTGTGTGTATATATATATATGTGACTTTTTCAAGGCTAGGACTCTAACACCTGAGCCACAGCACCGCTTCTGGCTTTTTTCTATGTATGCGATACCGAGGAACCAATCCTGGATCTTCGTGCATGCTAGGCAAGCACTCTACCACTAGGCCAAACTCCCAGACCCCAATATATTTTGTACTCTTTGAGATCAGGTCTTGCTCTTGGCTTGGATGAGAATTTAGTCCCATAATCCTTTTATTCCCCAAAGTAGGTGTGACGCTAGGCATCATCATACTCACCTTCTCCACTGAGATGGAACTTTTTTTTTTGCTTAGGGTGCCCTGTTTTTTCGCACCTCCGCCTCTAGAGAATCTATGACTATAGGGCCTGTACCAAGCTGGCTGTCTGTTTTGAGAAGGGCAGTTCTTAAGACACACAGTATTTATCTACTGCTTCTATAGATAAGTCTCAACTGGTCACAAGAAGGTAATTTGATCCCTTACAAAGGCATACATTGTAGAATGAAGGCAAGAAATTTAATAGTAAGGCAGTGGTGATACAAAAATGTATAGTCAGAGCTCAGTTCTCTTTTATGATCACTGTTGCACCCCTCTCCCAATTCCTTTCACTTGAAGTACACCCAATTCTTCATTTTTTCTCTGTGTGTTTGTGTATGTATGTTGTTGTTCTGGCACTGGGGTTTTACAGTCTTCCTTAGCTTTTATTATTTTTTATTTTATTTTTTCATATATTTTTATTGTAATTAATAGAAGGGTTACATTATATTCACCAGATAGAAGGTGCATTACTTCACATACATTGATACACTTTCTCATGTCTTGGTTCCCATTTCCCTCTTCCTTAGCTTTTTAAACCATGGCCTGCTCTCTACCATTTGAGCCACATATCTACTGTTCGATCTTTTGCTGGTTCATTTTCAGTAGATCTGAAAAGTGCCTGCATGCTCAGCTGCTGAGTGGTCTGTGAACCTCAATTAGCTCAAATTGACAGATACTGTCCTTCAAGTTTATATAACTTGTTTTCTCCCTGCTTTTACTGAATATTAAGATGAAATTATTGCCTATAGTAGTGAAAAGTTAAGGTTATGGCCTGTACTAGGAAGTGAGAACAAGCAGTAAAAAAAATTGGTCAAATTCTCCAGTTATTACTTTGCAAATTTCTCTGAACACTGGACACTCAATAATAATTGTATGCTACTTCTTCATCACACCAACCACCTCTCCTACTTAGAACCATCGAGAAACAGGTCATTGTCCCAGGCTAGGTAGCAATGGTAAATCTCCACGCTTGGTTGATATCTATCACATTCAGTTTGGCAGAAACAATATGACAAGTGGATAGAAGATCTTGTAAAAATTACCTTGCTCCACTTTCTCATCCATCCTCTATGTTCACAGATGGAATTCTAGCAGAGAGAACCCAAGGCATTGAGAAGTTGTACATGATTTCTTGTGTACGTGCATAAGAAAATAGTAAGGTGTTGGGCCAGGAGTTTGGCCTAATGGTAGAGTGCTCACCTAGCAAGCATAAAGACCTAGGTTTGATTCCTCAGTACCACATATCTAGAAAAGAGCTGGAGGTGGTGCTGTGGCTCAAGAAGTAGAGCTCTAGCCTTGAGAAAGCCCAACGACACTGCTCAGGCCCTGAATTCAAGCCCCAGGACTGGCAAAAAAAAAAAAAAAGGGAAAGGGAAAAGAAAATAGTACAGTGTTTACAGAAAAAGTGAATCATGATTTTAAGATTGATTGGACGAAGTATTTATCTGTATTCTCTGACACTATGCTTTAAGTAATGTAAAGCAATTCTTTAAGACAGCATAAATCTATGTCTTCTTAAGCACTCATTTGGCTTGTGGTAGGGAAAAATCTAATGTTCTACAAAGGACATCTGAGAGGAACTCACTAAAAGCCAATGAGGTAATGCTGCTGTTGTAAAACCAAGAATTTGAAGAGCAAACTCAAAAATTTAAGAATGGAAAGTCTGCTCTGGAAAACAAATTGGATTTGGAGAGTTTTGTTTAAACAAACAAACAAAAAAAAACAGAAATGAGGGAGAAAAGTGAAATGACTTAACTAATAAGAATCCTTTTTAGAACATTCTTTTTCTTTTATGGAGATGAGCATTTCAGATTTTTATTGAAACTCTTTGATTCTTTTTATTCCCTGTCAAGGATTCAAGCTGCCATTCAGCCAATGTTGGGTCATATACAACCACATATTATGCCTTTTGTGGCTTTTTTTGAAATTATATTGTATTGTTGGGGTAATGTATATGGGGGTTTTATAAAACCATACTGCCCTAGTAATAGCTCCTGTTTGTTTTTTTTTTACCATTCTCTTCCTTCAGAATTGTCATCATTACTCAGCTATTACCTATGGAAGAAATGCTATGACTTTTTCATCTTCCTAAAACCATTAAGTCAAAGAACATCAGATGAAGATTCATTCTCTCTTAATTCTGGGAGTTTCACACTGTAGGTCTCCAATGCAGACATGGTGAGAGAGAACAAATAAATACAAAAAATGAGTAAAAAATTATCATTCATTTTCTTATAACCATGTATCAGAAATTCCAAGGAATTGTTTGAAGTACAGAATTCCTTAATGAGTAGTAGACTGTTATAAATACCTTCTTCAAACTTGGTATACCACTGTATTACTCCTGTGCACAAAGCCAGCAGGCATTAGCTCCTCACTGCTGCTTGAGAAAATCTAAATTCTGTGATGAGGCCTCCATTACCCAATCTCATAAACTCACAAAGCATTTCCGAAGTGATTTCAGTGGCGGCACCAGAAATCTAGGTTGAAATAGTGTGCTGAGATTTTTTTTCTTGTAGCTATTTTGAGTAGCTACTAAGTTAATATAAGACTGTTTTTGTATTACAGACAGCTCATTTGAATGGCCTCATGAACAATGACTGGAAGAGGAGAATGCTGACTTGGAATGGAGATGGTGAACAACCAAGTTTCTATTGCCCAAACACCATGGTGTTTTCTGAGAACAATAGATCTACTTCTTTCATGATGTTTAGGACTTGTTTTTCAATCTTGATCCACATCTGATCCCTGCTACAATAGTGAATAGAAGTTGTATGAAAAAATATCCTTCCTTTGTTCTTGATCTAAGGATATTGAATGTTTATTTTTCAGTAAGTTGTCAGCTGTGAATTGTTAAGTAGACACCCCCTTCTTGTTGAAGACGTTCTCTTCCATTCTTCATATGGACAGAGAGAATTTAATTTTTAATATTTTCCAAATTTTTATTCAAAGGGTTGCTGTGTTAGTAGTTTGGTGTATACAGTTTATTATATTGATGTCCAGAGGATTTTCAAATATTAAACTAACTTACACATACAGGTATATGCCAATCAGTCATGATGCATCATTTTATTATATTTTTGGCATATAATTTTAGATACGCATACAAGATAATATTCATATGGGCTTTTCCTTGATACCCTGGCTATGCAATTAGAATTAGGTAGCCTTCACAAAATGAAGTGAGAAGTATATACACCTTGTTGATTTTCTAACTGAATTAGTTTTCTAACTGCATTTAGTTTTTTCTCTCTTTCTTATCATCTGTATTCTGTTCCAAAATCAGATTCTCAGTGCCTAATATCTGCTTGTTGATAGTATTTTTCTATCTACCCTACTTGTGTTTATTCTCTACTCCCAGACCCAAGAATCTCAACTCAACTGGACAAGATGGTTCATTTTGTAATTCCAGCATTCAAAAGGCTGGAGATGGAAGGTCCTGACTTCACAGGCATCCTGGGCTACATAAGTGGTCCCAGGCTAGCCTGGATTCTGGAATGCATCACAAAACCCTGCCTAAGGGTTCCTCAAATGACCACTGCTTGGCGTTTATCCACTCGTCCAGAAAAAAGGACATAATAAATCTACTAGCACAACGATGTTCATTGCAGCACTATTTACCAAAGCAAAGATATGGAACCAGCCCAGATGCCCCTCAGTTGATGAGTGGATCAACAATATGTGGTATTTACACACAATGGAATTCTATATTGCTGTCAGAAAGAATGACATCTCCCCATTTGTAAAGAAATAGAAAGATTTAGAAAAAATCATATTAAGTGAAGTAAGCCAGACTCAAAGGAACATAGGCTCAATGGTTTCCCTCATTTGTCATAATTAGTATAAACCTTGAACTCTCCTAGCAGAGGTTTACAATAGGGCAAAACCTAAATACATAAGGCCATATAGTATAACGCTAAATGATAGGACCTCCAGGATATAGAAACAAGAGCGATATAATGTATGATTGTTGTTCTTAATGTACTATGTTATTTCTCATTTCGTTTGTTGTTCCTTGGTTACCTCATATTGTTACAGTATCTTACCTTGTTATCTGATATATTGTATATATATTTGTTTGTTTATTTGAAATAGGATAGGGAAGGGGAAAAACAAGATGAGGGGAGGGAAATGGGGACAAAAGCATGAGAAAGGGTAGTAATGTTTGTGAAGTAATGCACCTTCTATCTGGTAAATATAATGTAACCCTTCTATTAATTACAATAAAATATATTTAATAAAAAACCTGCCTAAAAATAAGGGATGGGGGGGTAGAAAAAGAGAAAGGGAGAGTGGATATGGGGAAAAGGACAAGAGGGAGGCAGGCAAAGAAAGGTAAGAGAACTGATTTAAACTCACAGGGAAGCACTAGGGCTGGAATAGGTTTAGAAACCTGGTATAATGGTATTGTCCAATGTTGTACAGGATAACTTGAAAGTAAATAAAGCCATGCACATTGGTTAAGATGGAAAAACAGGACAAATAGGAACTAAAATTTAAGCAGATACATAACAAAAAAAGTTTGAGACATGGAGTTTTTCCATGTACTCTCAATATTTGGTTTTCCATGTACATTTTGATTCAGTTAGGCAAAGGAACAGGTTCTTGAAAACAATGAGACCAGCATCACATGGAGAAAGAAAGTCTTCTCTATTTGTCTTCTACCACTGTAACAGAATACCTGGTGTTGGTTACTTAATAAGGAAAAGAACAGTTCAGGGTGCTCAACAACATACCTGGCACCTGAACTGGCTCATGTTGGGGAGGACCCAGGGCAGATGGCATTTTGGTATATGCAATCAGAAAAGAGGCCATGGGTGACTGCCCAGTAGTCACCATGTTTTAAAAGTGCCACCATGTCTCAACAATACTGTACTAGGACCATGTTTCCAACTCAAAAATCTTTGAGAAACTCA
This sequence comes from Megascapheus bottae, assembly GCF_031878675.1. Lineage (NCBI taxonomy): Eukaryota > Metazoa > Chordata > Mammalia > Rodentia > Geomyidae > Megascapheus > Megascapheus bottae. The sequence goes on from NW_028327858.1 coordinate 4,362,954, forward strand.
GGTAAACCATAGCCAAGCAACATTATACAAATGGTTACATAGCCACAGATTTTTTTTGTTTTTAGATTTCCCTTAATCCCAGCCTTAAAAGACATAAATAAGCCATGAGTAATATTTCTCATAAAGCAAGGTACAAAATAACTTTCTGAGAGAAACCAGTGGGAACAACCCACCCCTATAGTCACCCAGTCTCCATGGCGCCAGTGCCTGTGTGAGAACACACAGAAGTAGAGGGGCCACTAGCTTTCCACACAACTGAAGAAGCTAAGTTCAGTGAACCAATATGGAAAAGGGCATTGAGCCTAGACCACTACCAAGTGACTGGAGGACTTGTACAATGACAACTGCAGAGAACAGAGAAGGTCCACTTACATCAACTGCCAAACTTGACTAAGCTGGACAGATATCTATTGCAGGCCAACACAAAAGAAGCCATTGAGAGAGGGAAGTCAGCATAGATGAATACAGCCATTCTGAAATTGGGCTGCATTTGACAGTGAGAAGTATTAAGTACCCACATACCTCAATTTCTGCTCACTTATGACAACGAGTTAAGTTAGGAGATCAAGAACAGCCTTTAAAACTTATCTCAAATTGTTCTACATTTAAGCTGTTAAAAATACTCCTTCATAGATTTTTTAAATAATTGCCTCATACATGATTTTTTACTCGGCGTTGGGAGAAGCGGGTTTCAGCTTATAACTCTGCATTTGTTTTGAAGGTGCTCTCCCACTTGATTCATGCCTCTAGCATTTACATAGCCTGTTTTAATACTGAAAAGAATCTGAACACATAAGTCTACATTCAACAACTTCATAGTACCCAGAAGAGGTTTGATTATACACATCCAAGTAACTTAGGCTTAAATCCTTATGTCAATCACAGAAATTTTCACTTCATAAAGTTCTGGGGGATCTTTATGAACACTAGCCTTCAGAACCTAATACTTTAGGTACCAACCATTTATTCTGCTTTCATCATAAGTCCTAAGGAGTCAGTCTTTTTTTACCTTCTACTTATACATTGAATTATGTTTAGGCCCATCATTAAGCCTTTCTAAGTTCAGCCAATATTCAAGTATTTAGATCACTAAACATCTGCACAGAAATACTAGAAATAGATTTACTTAAGCAATGCTTACTTTTTTTTCTGAAATCACTACACATCTGCATCGCTGCTAATGTCTATATGTACTTGTTTACACAGTGTTTTCTACTTGCTAAGAGCTTTGCAAGTCTGGAGAAAAGAGAATTTCTATATTTCCATTATATGTCTAATGACTTCTTCCTTTAATGTCTGCCTCTCTAGAGAGAAGAAAAGTCTACATTCATACAAGAGGCTACCTCTACCTCCTTCACTACTCCTTCTACTTCAAAAATAAATAAATGCATCTGCAGTAGGGTCTGCCACATATAAATGTCACGAGTTGGAGAATGCTGGGTGAATAATGTGCATCATAATACTTGTTTCCATTTAAGCGTTTTGTGATACCGCTGTTTATCATCTTGCTCAGCTGTCGAAAATACTCATTTGAGAAGAAAAGCTCCTACATCGGTATGAAACTGGGATGTGTTTTCTCTTCCATTCTACAAAGCCTTGTCATTTGTCAGACTGGTATATTTCTTACAGCTTATTTCCCTCTTCTAGACTGCATTCTGGAGAAACTGCTTTCCCAACTTTGGCACTGTGATCTCTAAGGAATGTGCAAAAGGTAAACTGTGAAGTTTGCCAAAATAAAGCCCTATGAGATCATGATATATTTTGAGTGGGGGGTCAGGGAGGGGCAGGGATACATGTGCACAGTGGGTCTCTTGTTGCTTTTTCACTCAAGGTTGATGCTCTACCACTTGAACCATACCTCTACTTTTGGCTTTGTGGTGGTTAATTGGAGATAAGAGACTCAGGGACTTTCTTGCCCTGGCTGGATTCAAATTACTTGAGGTAATAAAGAAACAGGAAAATTAGGATTTTGTTTGTTATTTGTATTAAGCACCAAGAAACACATTTTTCAATGTTGAATATCTACAAACTCTCTCTTTATTTAAGAGTTGCATTGTACCTAGTTGTCAGTGATATATATGCACATGACTTTCTAATTATTTAACATTTTAATATTTAGAACTTAATTAATTGGAATTGGTGTAAGTAATAGAATTCAGTACATGCATAGACAAATAGGTTCTTTCTTATTTTTGGGTAGGGTAAATAAACATTTCATATATCCTTAGATGTCAGACAATATCCCCATGTCTCCAGCTACAGGTTGGACATGAGCTTTCAAATTAACCTAAGTTTTACATTTTTTCCTTCTTCAGCATTATTTGTGCCATCTTGGAGAAATTACATCCTTCCATGAGGTTCAGTGTCCTTGATGGATAAAGTAGTATGACAGGTAAATTAACAATTGCTTCACCAGCTTTGGTAGGACTGAATTCATTGACATGCTTGGCATAATTCTTTGTAGATGGCAAGTATAAAACAAACAGACTTATTTATGTGCTCTTGAATTTTTATTAACATACTACTCTGTCTTATACACTTCACAATAAGGTGTTAATACCCTTGACACAGAAACAAGGGCATAAATCAAAGTGAAAATCATGGACTTTAGACCACTGAGAGCTGAGACCTCCATGACTCACAAAAAATAGTACAAATTTCTAAATTCTAGGGGATTATTTACTGCTGCAAATGATGACTATGTTGGTTGGGCAGGATAGAGAGGAGTATTTCCTGTTTCTGAACAACTCAACTTTATTATAAAATATATATAAAGGGCCACTATGATATAATGACACACCTCATAATTATGATACCCATCTATATTCATCTACTTATATACTTCTCTAAACAAAAGCTGGTTTACTTTTTAATTATAATCCCCAAGAACCCAAACTAGATCCTACAGTGACCATCCTTGTTGAAAGCATGGAAATGCTTCTATTTGAAACTGCCTTCAGATCTGTGCTCCACGAGCTCCTGTGTCCAACTGTTTATTTTTATGTTTCCTCGGCCCCATCGCCTCTTCTCCTCTGGGAATAAGAAGAGGGGCCAGCGATTATTCTTCTCATTTTATTGTTCCTGAAGCCTCTTTCACACATTTCCATGCACTAGTCAGTTCCCCTTGCACACAGCCAACTTCTCCTCCCATATCTAATTCTCTTACTGATCCAGGGTGTGATGATATATCTCTCTACAGGGTACTCTGTCCACCTTACCAAGTCTACTCTTAAGCAGGCACTATTTCCAGTGTGACTGCCTGATGGTCTTCAGACACTTAAAAGGTACTCTTATTCTCTATGTCTTCATTGGACAGAAGTGCATAGAAGAGAATGCTCCATGGCAGCAGTATTAAGTGGACAGGCTCCCTACCAAGACCATTTCCTTTATTCCACAGTATACTTTATTCTTCGGAAGTAGCAACATAGCCAAGGCCTATATTTTTTTCCCACCCCCACTTGTAACTTGCATGGCCATAGGTCTAGTTATCTAGAGCAGAAAAGATGTCAGCCTCTACTGGGCCAAGGCTTTTAATAAACAAAACTCACCTCTTCATCTTGCCTTTTCCTTTTCCTTTGCTAAAATTAGGCAGAAATAGGCCAGGAAAGGAGATAAGTGACTTGACACATGAAGAACCAGCAAGCTGCCAGGAATGATTGTATAAGCAAAACATAGATTTCTATATTGCTCATTTCCTTAGACATTTTCAGGTTTGTTTGTTACATGTCTAGACTATGGAAGCTGGTATTAGAACCAAAGCCACAGGTCTTGTTTCACACTATCTTTACAATTACTAGTTCAATCAATTCCTACAGCAGGCACCTAACTGTCAATGTCATTAATCACTATTGAATCTAGCCTTAAATGCCTGAGGTGTTATTATCTGGCCAATTTGTGTAATTTGTATACTCTGGCCCTTGGGATGAGCTAATTCCCAATAAAATGCCAGAGGTGACCAACATGGGAATTCAACTTTACCTGGGACTTAGGAGCTAAACTTTTACCTCTATCTAGTTTTGGCTTCCAGGAATCTTGTCACAACCTTAATTTAGATCATTCTCTCAATACTCTCCTATCCATCAAGCTCAGATTCCTTTTTTACTTCTTTGCCCATTCCCATTTATATCTTAGGACTCTTACACTTATCCTTGTAAAGGTGGACCTCTATATTCTCAGACTACATCCTTTAATTGACACCTTGGGCTTGTGCCCAGACTGTGTTTGTAGTTAACAATAGGCAAAATCCTGAGTTTTCGTTTCTTTCAACATCCTAATGCAAAAACTCAATATTCATAGATAATACTATTCAGCGTATAGACCCCAAGAAGTGAAGGATATTTATGTATCACTTAACTAACAAAAGCCAGAAATGGAAGTGTGATAGAGCGTGAGTCTGGGGAAAATAAAAGCCAAGGGAGAGAACAAGCCTTTGAGTTCAAGCCCCAGAACACATGCTCACAAACAACCATATGCATACATACGGACAGGTGCATGTGGGCACACATGCATGTGTGTGCGCATGTACACACACACACACACACACACACACACACACACATAAACACACACACCTAAAAATGTATATGGAAAACCCACCTGTCAGACTTATGGCCAAGTGATAACTAATGGCAAACACACAATTATGAACAGAAGAGAAAGCACTAATAATAGTGTAGGAAATAGTATATTATACAGAGAAAATGTATGCTTTTTAAACTTTTAATGTATTTGAAAACTGTCATCCTGGCAGAATATTCAGATTTCAAGAATAGGCTTACTATTATGGTGCCTTCTGTGGTTCTTTATGGTTCCATAGCTCAGACCTGAAAATACTTTCAGCATTGATGTTTTTCTATTTCAGCTAATTCATTCCATCTCCTTAGTATTCTTCTTAAAAAAATCTCATAATCATGTTTCTCTGTTCTGGAGATATTATAGTCTTTAAATTTACATTCCCTTATTTATTATCTTATATTTCCATTAAAATGGCTTAGACTCTTTAACCTTGAAAAAAAGAGCTGAGGACATAATTTGAACAATGAGATGACAAACCATTTTCTTTTAAAATAGGATTGAGAGAATAGGGGATAGAAACAATACATCTTACTGAGCACTACAGGCTTATAAAGTGTACACACCTTCCTATACTTGTATCCATCAGAAAATAAATCTTCCTCTATCTCATATGTATACCTATCTCCTTGGCTGTTAAAAAGTAGTCCATAAACTGAGTGTGGCAGTGTATGCCTGTAGTCCAAAGACTTGAAGGTAGAGGTGAGAGAATCACAAATTTGAGGCCAGTTTGGCCTACAGGGTAGTCTGGCCTGCACAATAAGACATCTTATCTCAATGGAAAGATAGAAACAGATAGATAGATAGGTAGATAGGTAGGTAGATAGAGAGATAGCTAAACAGATGAATGGACTGACTGACCTGGGAAACTGTTAAATGAAGCAAACATTCAGTCATCACCCTTATACATCCTGAATCAGAATGTGAAATTAAAAAAAATTCCTAGGGGCTAAGTTCTGATGGCTCATATCTATAATTCTGGCTACACAAGAGCCTGAGATCTAAGTATCACAATTCAAAGTCTGCCTAGCCCATGAGTATTTGTGAGAATCTAATTTCCACTGAACAACCAAGCTGTGCCTCAAGTGGTAAAGCTTTAGCCATGAACCAAAGAAGTTCAGGGAAAATGTCGAAGTCATGAGTTCAAATCCCAGGACTGACAGGAAAAAAAATAATTAGGATATTTAATTATACATCAAAAGTTTGAATAGCTCTGGATGAATTCCTGCATGTTCAATGTTATGACTGAACTCTCATTATCTCTGCAGTATAAATAGAGACTACAAAAAGATGGGGGCAGAGAAAATGGCTGAGTTGGTGACTGCAAGAGAGCAGTCTCACAATGTCTCTAGATGAAGCAAAGAGAAAGAATAGCTAGCCTTCATCTCAGGGCATATGAAATATAATGCATCCACTGAGTTCAAGAACTCAAGAAGGATCCATGTGCTGTGGGCTTACACCTGTAATACTAGCTTTTCAGAAAGGTGAGATTCAGAGGATGGTGATTCAAGGCTAGCCTGGGCAGAAATCTATGAGATTCCATTTTCAAAATCACAAGTGAAAAGCTGGGCTGGAGACATGGCTCAAGCTATAGTGTGCTAGTCAAGCAAGCAGCAGCCTCTGAGCTTAAATCCTGGTACTTCTGAAAGGGAGAGAAGGAAATGTATGCTTACCCTGAAAATTCGTACTGACAACCATAGCTGTTCGTGAGACATTTAGACTTCTCTATGTTCCATTAACTACCATCATTTTCTGGATGAAAGCATGGAAAGCTCTCACTTCAGAAATACAAATTGAAAGAAAGAAAAAAATCACATGAATGCACTCTTGCATATGTGTACACAGGCTACCCAAAACTGAGATGGAATCCAAGGACTGTATTAAAACTCCCCAACAACGATGCCTCTTATTCTTCCTCTTCAATCAGTAATACTGTTATTGTGTTTTAGATGCTCTCTCCATCTTGACTTTGGCACGAGTAGTTTTAGGATACAGTGACTCAGAGCATGACTTCACGCCAGATCTTGGCATCCTCCCAAGGAAGAATTACAACATTTCTTCTGGAGGAATGAAGCAAACATGCCAGATCTTATGAAAGTGGATTGAGTTTCAAATGAGAAATGCCAAAGGGAGTTCCCTTCCAGAACAGAGAGCACATAACACAGTCACTCAGGACACTGTGGGCTGGCGTGATTCCTAAATTATTATAACAAAATGAGACTTGAACTACTGCCTAATTTTCTTGCAGGCTCCCTAATATTATTAAGCATTGCAATTACATGAATTTAAAAAGTGTCCTTGAATTTCATTTTATGTTTTGGTACCAGATTCGGTGTACATTCTGTGACCACATTAGAAGTTACAGAAAATATTTTTTTTAGAAATGTTTTGAATATAATTTGCGTAATTTGTAGCCAGTGCAATATTTCCACAAGTAATGATAATTCATATACTTCTCATTGAAATTTTTAAAAGTTAAGGTAAAATATGAATGTGATTCTCAGCTAGGGGACATGGAAGGTTGAACTTCATGAAGTCTTTTTCATTCTTATTTACACTCATTCTCCTATATGTAGCTCTCTTTGGCTACGTATCAGATTACACAGAATTCTTTCCCATTGTAAAAATTAACAACAAAGAAGATGTGGAAAGATCAAAGGGTTTCTTAAAGAAAAATTCTCCTAAAACAAAACATTAATTTTTAATTGTCTTTTTTAACACATATTTAAACTAGATTTGTGCTTATAAGGGGAAAATGTCAACATAAAAAGCACAATGTTGAGCCAGGGGTGGTGGCTCACACCTGTAATCCTAGCTACTCAGGAGGCTGAAATCTGAGGATCAAGGTTCAAAGCCAGCCCAGGCACAAAAGGATCTGAGACACTTATTTCCAATTAACCTCTAGAAAATGGGAAGTGAGGCTTGGATCAAGGGTAGGGTAGTAGCATTGAGCTGAAGAGCTCAGGGACAATGCCCAGGCCAAGGGGTAGGGTAGTAGCCTTAAGCTGAAGAGCTCAGGGACAGTGCCCAGGCCAGAGTTCAAGCCCCATTACCCACAAAAAAAATAAAGTACATCATCAAAAATAAAACACCCTCTCTCCTAGCTCTACTTTCCACGCCCTGCCCCCTCAGATTTAGTATTTTTTACAGAATATCTTTTTAGTTACTGTTCAATCATATCCCATTGAACAGCTGTCCTCTGCTTTCCTTATTCTCTATTTTATTCATTAAATTGATGGGCATTTAGTTCATTTCTATATTTTTACTAGTAGGAATTCTGTTGCTATGACATTTATGAGTAAGGTTTTATGAAATTGTGCTTTCATTTTACTTGGCTATATACTGAAGAGGTAAACTTGGGTACACAATATGATGAGAGGTCCCAGATTGTTCTTCAAGATAGGTTGGGTATATACATTTGCCTTACTACTCTATGGAAGTTCTTATTTTCCACATACCATTTTTTTATTATTGATTTCAGTTCTAGCTACTGTAGTGTGAAGTGCTGTTTCATTACATTTGTCGTTGGTGGTGGTGGTGGTGGTGATGGCGGTGGACGTTTTTGTGTCAGTTCTGAGGCCTGCACTTTTGCTTGGCTTTTGGGCTCAAGGCTGGTGCTCTGCTACTTGAGCCATAACTTCACTTCTAGTTTTCACTGATTAACTGAAAATGGGAATCTCAGAGAATTTCCTTCCTGGGATTGGCTTTGAATCACAATCCTCAGATCTCAGCATCCTGAGTGGCTAGGATTACAGATGTGAGTCATGACATTTTTGTAGTTTTGATTCGCATTTTTTCAGACATGCATCTTTTACATGATTAATGCTAAATTATACCCTTGAATAAATATATATTTTGATTATTTTTCCTTGATAATTGGTTTATGGTCTTTTGTTACTGACCTATACAGATTGTTTGTATATACTAGACAATGTCTGCCCATTTTTTTGATGATAGCCTTTATGATACAAATGTTTTTAATTTTATGAGGTATACTTCGTCTTTCTTTCGTTCTTCAGGTTTTTCATGTCATATCTAAAAAGTAATTTTCTTATAAAATTGGCATGGTCTTAGTTCTTTGTTTTCTATTATTTTTTATTATGTTATATGAGGTAGGGTCATTCTTTTTTTATTATATGGTATGAGATAGGGTTCATTGTCATTATTTTTTATGTGGATATGCACTTGTCCCATAGCATTATTCTCTCTTTTTTTTTTAAGTCTTCTTCCATTAGATTGTCTTGGTATCAGTACCTGAGTGGAACTGAAAGAGATAGTAAGTGATAGCAAAGCTGGAAATTGTTGGCATATTTATAAAGATAATATATAAGAAGATACAGTCAGATTCAGACTTTATTCATCAATACATGGAAAATTGTGATTTTTTTTGAAAAAAATCATCTTTTGTTAGTACAAATAAAAGAATATAATTGTGTGTCCAAATTATTTTTTTATCTTTAGTTTCCCAATTAAACATCGTAGGCCCTTATTAACTCATCTTGCCTACTCTGAAAGCCTCAAATATATGTTTCATCTGAGTTTAGATTTTCTTTATCTTGGAAAGCTGGATTTCCTTTAAAAAAAATTGAGCCTGTGTTTAGCTATGTAGTTCAGATTTTCCTCAATCTCATAATCTTCCTTCTACTTCCTTAAAATACAGGCTTGGGAAAGCAGGTTTTGTTTTTTAATATATGTCATTATAATGGGGAAAAAAAAAGTTCTGCAGGGCGTGGTGACTCCCTCCTGTAATCCTAGCTATTCATTATGCTGAGATCTGAGGTCTGAGGATCATGGTTCAGAGCCAGCCGGGCACTGAAGTCTGTTAGACTCTTATCTCCAATTAACCACCAAGAAACTGGAAGTGATGCTGTGGCTCAAGGTAAAGGGCAGTAGCGTTGAGCTGAAGAGCTCAGGGACAGTGCCCAGGACCAGAGTTCAAGCCCCATAACTGACAAAAAAAAAAGAGTTCTGTTTTTAGGAACCTAGCATTTGATTGCTTAAAACATTATGCATCTATTAAAAATCAATACGAAGCCAGATGCTAGTGGATTAGGCCTTTGATGTAGCTACTCAGCAGGCTGAGATTTGTGGATGATGCTTTGACAGACAAATCCAAGAGACTCTTATCTCCAATTAACCAGCACAAAGGCAGAGGTGGAGGTAGAGTTCATCATTTCTGAGGAAAGTAGTCAAGAGAAAGCACTAAGCCCTGCGATTAAGACCTGGTACCAGCATGGGCAAATACACACTCAGACACACACGTGCACGCATACACACACGCACACACACAAAGATCAGTTGTTATTGAGTAGATTCTTTTTCCTTTATTTGTCTGTACTTAGAATTGTAAGGTGCTTATGCAATGTATTTCTCATATTACTTGGGGCCTCCATTCTCCAATTTTTTGACATTGGCAAAATTGAAATTAAAATGAGCCTTTGTCATATGCTAAGGGCCACCTACATTGTACTTATCTTGGGCTCATAATGAACATTGCACAGGGTCTCCTATAACTTGACCCCTCTCTTTGAAATGCAAAGACATACACAGGGCTTCCTAGGAAATAATAGTCCTGGATTCCACTGGGAGATTTCCCAAACTCATCTCTGGCTGAGACAGTGATCCTTTATGTTCCAAATGGAGAACTCACCTTTTCACAGAGGAGGCTTTGGTGGCTTGTGCCAGCTTTGTTACAGTCGCAGGGTTTGCAAACATCCAAGGCTGACGGATCTGCACCAGAGTCTCGGAAAAAGTAATCCTTGCACAGCTCACAGTTCCTTCCTGGGTTGAGGAAAAGGTTATGCATTATGACTTCCAATTCATTAAAATCAGTCGTATAATTCAAAGTTAAAGACTGAATTCCTTTGAGGGAATTCTATAATTTTCGGGACGTCCATTTTAATGCACCTTTCATCTCTACCTGCCAATTTAGTGATCCAGAGCATATGAAACAATGAACCTGTTACAAACTATGCTTTACTTCATTAAACTCCCATCTGTTATCCAATACCACATTTCTTAAAAACCTAGGCTTCGTGAGGGCCACACTTAAAAAAAAAACTATTTCTAAACTTAAAACTTTTGTTTCTATGACCAGGCAGTGCATCTAAAGGAAAAATGTGAGAAATTTCTCTAGATCTGACAGATGATATTTACATAGAGTTGAAAATAAGTCTATACATTATATTACATGGAAGTTTTTTACTCAAGTAAATCTTAAAAAATTGGAGATGGTCTTAATACCATGGATTATTCTAGAGTAAATATGGTTAAAAAGAAAATGCTTTTGTTAGTGGCCATTATTTCTCATTTCAAATTTGAAATGAGGAATTAATTATATTTAGGTAAAATAAATGAGTTTTATATTAAATATTAATTTGTGACACTGATACATTAGGTAATTTGAAAAGTTTACTATTTATCAATTGAAATTTTGTTATTTTATATAAGAAGAAAATTACAATTTTATATAAGAAGAAATTTAAAACCAGTAATATTTAAGACCACTGAAATAAGCTGAAGTAAAACTCAAAATACCCTTTTTTATGTTCAGATAGTATATAATCTCAAATATTATTAGGATTAGACCAATATTAGAGAAGTAGGAAAATAATCAAGTGAAAATTCATTTTTGATGGATATTAACTGAAGATTCATAAGTCAATGAATTATTAGTATTTCTGGAATATACCCATTTATATGACTATTAATTTCTACCTCAAATCTAGAAATCTCTCCATAACTTATTATTCAATATATATTGTGATTACCATTTCACAAATTGTGTGGTATGTGTTGAAGAATATAGTAGTAAGACATGTTTAATTATTTATATCTCTTGCACAGGTTAGTGGGTAACTAAAGCATCATAGGAAATAATATATACCTGTGAACTACAGTCAATATAAAATTCCACTAAAGTATATGGATGATTCGCTTTTGCTGAAACACCACAAGAAGATTCCCTAGAATAGGGAAACTTTAAATTTACCTTTCCAGCTGTTCACTTGTTTTTTTCTGTCATTTCGAAGCACATGATTAATTTGCCAAAAGAGAACTAACTCAATGACTACACTGCTTAAGCTGGAATGTCAGAAAACTCTCCATTCTTTCTCTTCCCTTCACCTATACTTGCTCCCAAAATACTCTGAATTTTTCATCGTAAATAGTATTTTGGTACATTTCATTTGATCTAACTAGCCCACCTTACATGTGTCTCAATATTCTTTCTCACTTGAATTACCATTCTTGTCTTCAAGTATATTCTAAAAAACATAAAAACGTATGCTTTTTTTAATCAGTCGTGGAACTTGAATTCTGGGCCTTGGCAATGTCCCTGAGCTCTTCAGTTCAAGACTACCACCCTACCTCTTCAGCCACAGTGCCACTTGTCATTTTCTAGTAGTTAATTGTAGATAAGAGTCTCACGGACTTTAGTGACAGGGCAGGCTTTGAACCATGATCCTCAGATCTCAGCCTCCTGAGTAGCTAGGATTACAGGTGTGAGCCACTATGCCTAGATACTGTTTATATTCTTTTAGTACTATAATCCTTAAAAAAAAAAAAAGCATCTTAGAGGCTGTGACAAAAGGAGAAAATTGTCTTTTTACAAACTCAAATATTGCCCGTATCTGCACAATAACTTGTAGCAAGTAATCAAAACATCCTAGGATTTTGTTTGTAATCTGATAGTTGTAGCATAGGACGTTATCATATTCTTACTTTAATTAGTGTTAAAAAACGTATTCCTAAACTCTATTGAGATGTTGAATCTTAATGAATGTAAAAATTTTCATGAGAAACCAGATATAAGGAAATTTAACCTCTGCCTTATCTATCATCCCATTTTTAGAATTTTCAAAAAAAATAATTTTAAAAAGAATAAATATAGCTGTAGATATAGTCCTATGCTAATAATATATCAATGTTCTTCATATTATTATATAATATAATATAATGGATACTGTATAATTGTTATAGTTAATCATCAATACATTATATTCCAATTATAGTATTGTGCTGCCAATTATGTGAGCATAATATACTATGTTAATTGGATGTTCATGTTTCTCTGTTGTCTGTATATTATAAATAAGTTAATCAGTATTATATAATTTGGAATATATATTCATATATACACATAAATATGTTTACATATAATAGTCATATAATATATTCACATATTCTAGGTTTATATATCATATACACATAATATCATAGATAAATATATGTCATGTATATATAGTTTTCATTTTTTTATCATTAGGCCAATTTTATTAGTTGTTTTTTTTCAAATATTCTAAATTATTATTATTATTTTTTTTTGCCAGTCCTGGGCTTGAGCTCAGGGCCTGAGCACTGTCCTTGGACTTTCTCAAGGCTAGAGCTCTACCACTTGAGCCTCAACACCACTTCCAGCTTTTTCTATGTATGTGGTATCGAGGAATCGAACCTGAGTCTTCGTGCATGCGAGGCAAGCACTCTACCACTAGAACAAACTCCCGGTCCTCAAATATTCTAAATTATGATGCATTATTTTTATCTGAAAATATTCCATTGATCAATGTACATTTTATACATTAACTGTTAAATGTTAAAAAAAATTAATACAGGTCCTAAATAAGAAAACTAAGAGCAGAGGTAGGTGATATATATAATATGTAATATATTATATATCCCTTTATGTGAGTTTTATTGAGTTGCTTAATGAATTTGTTGTTTGGTAAAAATAGTGTGAGTAATGTGAAGCTGTTTGCGCATGTGTGTGAGTGCGTGAGTGTGTGTGTGTGTGTGTGTGTGTGTGTGTGTGTGTGTGTGTGAGCATACGCATGCGATGGTACTGGGGCCAGGGAAATGTCTTATCATTTTTGTTCAAGACTGGTATTCTACCACTTGAGCCACAGCTCCACTTTTGACATTTTGGTGGTTAATTAGAGTTAATAGCCTCATAGTTTTTGCTGCCCTGATTGTTTCAAACCACAATATTTAGAATGCGGGGAGCACTGGCAAGGCCAGGATTCCTCCTTGCTGACCTCTACCTGCGGTGACTTTTACCTGAGGTGTTGTGCTGACAGTCCTCGCACACACCACCTCCCCCCTTCCCGTGCTCAGCAGGAAATGGGTCAACAGAGGCATTGTAGTGGCAGCTGCTGGCATGGCCGTGGCACTGGCAAGGTTTGCAGTGGAAAGGCTGGGCTTTATTCCCTCTGCGGAAAGGCTTGTCATTGTACAGGCTCAAGCAGCGGTCACACTGGAATGAGACAGCAGCAACAGCATAAAGGCAATGCAGTAGGCTTTGCATTTCTATCCTACTCACTGCCATACAAAGCTGATATCTGTCAACTCACAACCAGCCATCATGTAATTCTGAAAAATAAAATCAGATGAAAGCCCTACCTATTGACATGAGTTAGATTTTTCCCATGGCCTTCACAATGTCAACATAGTCAAGACTCTTGATTCCAATTATAATAGTAAAGGAAAGTGAATAATAGTGAAACTGACAACAATTTAGAACTCTAGAGCTGAAACTACTACAAACTTGTAAAATAAAGTTGTCATATTTCTGTCACTTTCATCTCCTTCTATGACTTATCATATAAACAAATGAATTTATTCTATGCTTTAATGAGTCCTTATATCTGTTACCTATGTTTAGATCAGCTTTGAACATTTGACCCTCATACTTACATTAGGAAACACCTCTGAAAAGTAATTTCTCTAATGTAAACCATTTTGCTTTAGGATATCTACACATATGCAATATTTCCCAATTATCTTCCTCCCATATGGCAAGTTTTTCTTCAGTAAGTTGCTCAAACTCGCAAAAATCAGCTATGATTAAATGAATTTCTTATAACACCTGTGTGCCCAATTTGAGTTTCATTCTCAGTATTTTTATACTTCACAATAGTTTCATTTCTGCCAGTCAATGCCCATTCTCATGTTTGCAAAGCATCATATGGGTTTACCAGTATCAAGACAATAGCAATATTCACATATTTTATGTTACTAGTATTTATCAGTATCCACCTATTTCTCTGTGAATACACTGAATAGAAGAAATGAACAGTGTTCAACCATCCATAGACTTTGAAAAGAAGATATGAAAAAGATTTATTTGAAAATTTAAATCTATCTATAGCTATATTTATTTTCATCTTATTGGACAAGATTTTCTACAGAATGTTTATTTAACATGGTGATGGAGGCCTACTTGTCTTTAACTTCAAAGGAAATGTCTTCAATGATACAACACTTGTAATGTTGACTATTGATCTCAGGTTAGATGCATTTTTATCAAAGAACAAGTATTTATTGAAAAAAATACAGATAAGAAAAATAAGAAATGCATTGTACATTTCATTGAATATTCTGATTCAATTAATCGATCTTTTTTTAAAAATCCATGCTTGCATTCTTAAGATAAACCCAACATCTTTATTGGTAAATAGTGCCAATTACTAGGGCCGTTGCTCACTGACTTTTAAAAAGGCCAGTAGGAAAAGTAGCATAAGATGCATACATTTAATGTGTTAGACCCTATGCTAAGTACTTCAGTTATTTCCCACCAGTGGGATAAAGGTACTGTGGTATATGTACACAATGAAATATTATTCAACCATAAAAGGACTAAAATCCCACCACTTGCACCAGCTTGGTAGGACTTTATATTAATTCAAATGAATCAGGCCCAGAAAGCCAAATGTCCTATGCTCTGAGCAATATACAGAATCTGAAAATGTGATCTCATGGAAGTAAAGAGTAGAATAATCATTATCAGTTGTTGGGAACGACTGGGGACGAATAATGAATGGACTCAGCCTTGTTATGAAGCAAATGATTTGTTTCAAAAAAGTAGCCTAAACATTGTGGACAACTGGACACTTCAAAGAGCTAGTAGAGAAGATTTTAAACATTCTCAATGCAAAGAAATATTAAATGTTGAGGGAATGGACCGGGTAATTGCCCTGATGTGATTATGGCACATTGTATACATAAATGCAAATAGTACACTATCCCATTAAAGGAGGTATAATAAAAGCATAAAAACAAAATAGACTTTCCTGGATGACTTTGGGATATAGATGATCTAATATCACACATCTGATCTCTGCTATTTGACATGGTAGCTCTCTATATTGAAGTCGGGGCCTGGGTGCTGTCCCTGAGCTCTTCAGCTCAAAGCTACTACACCACCCCTTGAGCCACAGTACCACTTCCGATTTTCTGGTAGTTAATTGGAGCTAAGAGTCTCAAAGCCAGGGCTGGCTTTAAACTGTGATCCTCAGATCTCAGACTCCTGAGTAGCTAGGATTACAGGCGTGAGTCACCGTGCCCGGCTAGCTCTCTCTTCTTACATCATAACTGACAGTGCTTTAAGATCGGTTTCTATATCCATTACCTGAAAGTAATACCTCAATTGCATTAGGTTGTCTTGAAAACCAGTCACTTATCAGAATGCTTGCCACCTCAGCGGTTATCTCCTCATCTGATTAGTATTGTATTAACTATTGAGAATTTGAGAGACTGTGGATCACAAGCATTGTCACCAGATCATAAGACCTGGAATCTGCTTTATTACTATGAATCTCAGTTTCTTTCCTCTACAAAAAGAAGATAACGCGTTGTCTTGCATATGATAACATACATGACAATCATTTTACGTACTCTCAACACAAATCCTGACAGATGTTATATATCAAAAAATGAAGTGGTAAGATAGAAGAGGAAAAAAGTAGAGTGGAAGGGTCAAATTCCAACAAAGATTTTGACTTCAAATTTGAGTGTCACCAGCAGTATGAATGAACTCATGTAACACATTGCCTACAACCATGTATAGGGCATAATGTAATTATAAACGTTTGGATCCATGTTTTGCTTTAGAAGTGGTCTGCATAAAAGACCTAGACCATGGAGAGAATGATGAGATGATTAAAATGTATTGTACTCATAAACTCACATACTATATTAAAACCTCTTTGTACAACGACTTAAATAATTTTTAAATATATACATGTACATATATGTATATATGTAACTGGGCACTAGTGGTTCATATCTCTAATCCTAGTAACTCAAGAGCTGAGATTTGATTATCTTAATTCAAAGAAACTCCAGACAGAAAAGTCTATGACAATCTTACCTCCAACAAACTACTTAGAAAAATGCCAGAAGTGGCACTGTGATTCAAATGGTAGAGCACTAGTCTTGAACATAGGAATAGTGCACAGGTCCTGAGTTCAAGCACCAGAACTGGCAAAAATAATACATAGATATGTGTGCATGCAGTTTTTTTTTATTTTGGGGGAAGGTGGTGATAGGGCTTGAACTCTAACCTGGGCACTGTCCCTGAACTCTTCAGCTCAAGGCTACCACCCTACCCCTTGAGCTAAGCCCCACTTCCCATTTTCTAGTGATTAATCAGAGATCTGACTCTCTTGGCTTTGTATTGCCCAGGCTGGCTTTGAACCGTGATCCTCATATCTCAGGCTCCTGAGTAGCTAGGATTACAGGCATGAGTCACCACGCCCTGCTTGTGTATGCAGTAATAAATATAGATAGATATTTCTACACATATACATGCATATATATGTATATATTTAAAAATGAATAGATGTGGCAGTTTTATATATGCATGCATATATATGTATATATAAATATTTGTGTATAAATGAAGGGTGGTTACTTTTATACTTTATAGCTATAACTACAAAGAAAATCTTATTTATACTTAAGTCCTAGGAGCCAACATATACTGTTAGGATAAAACAATAACTTCTGCCAGCCTGGGCATGGTGGCTCATGCCTGTAATCCTAGCTACTCAGGAGGCTGAAATCTGTGGATCAAGGTTCAAAGCCAGCCTGGGCACAAAAGGACTTGAGACACTCATCTCCAATTAACCTCTGGAAAATGGGAAATGGGGCTTGGCTCAAGGCTAGGGTGGTAGCTTTGAGCTGAGGAGTTCAGGGACAGAGCCCATGCTGAGTTCAAGACCCATGACCCACCAAAACAAAACAAAACAAAACAAAACCCCAATAACTTCTTGTTGGATCTCGAAGTATGGAGTAGAAACATATATTTGGAAAAATTGAAAAATTCATGAAAACCCACTTTCCAACTCCTTGGATGGAAAAGAGAGAAATGACCTTAATTGTGCCCTTTTGTCAAACAGTCTTCCTCATTCTGGACAGTGTTAAAACTACAACTTCGACAAAAAGACACATTTTACTAGAAGATAGTGACTTTTGCATATTTTATTTTTAAAATTTCCTCTCATTTTTAAATTTATTTCACTTCCAGATGTATTATCTTGAGGAAATTGCTTGCTTTCTGGTGGTGGTTTCATTTTCCAAACTGTGCTTTTTGAATGGAATTCGGTGGAAGTCAGACCCAGTGGTCCTGTCACACTGATTACAGGTACAGTTTGTCTTCTACAGAACAACTGCTGCCTGTTTGAATTTGGGATTTCTGCCTACATGACAGAGTGGAGCAAATCCAGCATAAGCATTCTTTTAATACTTCTATGGAACCCCTATCTCAGTTTATTACTTCTTATCTGAAAACTTTGTCACTTGAGATGCTATCATTATGGTCACAGTAAGAATCATGACCACAAAACTTTACTGTAAAGAAGATGGGGTTGGTTGCTGCATCATTGCTTTGAAGACACAATCCTGATGCCCTTAAACATTGTAAGCAAAGAGATATTCATTGCTAACTTTTATGAAGAGCTTTTATTCTACCAATTACTCATTAGTGAAAGTGGCTAGACTTCCATTCGCAAATAATTTTAAAGCTTAGATAAATATGTATAACATGTTATGTTTTCTCATGAAAATAACTATTTACCATTTTGAGGTGATTATTTTTACCTGAGTAGGAAATAGGAATTTGTAAGGCAGACTAGCACAGATGCTTTCCAGAAGAAGAAAGGAATAGTATGGGTGCATGCCACAGGACCCAGAAATTCTTTGAAAGCTACCCTCGGAACATTTGTGCCCATGAGTATCTTATTAGTGATGTAAAAAACACACAAACTAAAACAAACAAACAAACAAAAAGCCTTACATGTCCGTAAAATAAGTAAATGGTTAACAAACAGAGCATGCAGAATACTGTCCTCTTTTTAGGTAACAGTGAATTCCCCGCTAAATGCAGAAATAATATTTTAAGAAGATAGAGACAGGTGATACAGATGATATAGATTTATCTACAAATAGAAAAAAATAAGGTTGAAAAGTATATAAACTGAAAGCATTTTACAAGGTTATCTAGTGGTGGTAGCGTTACAAATAACTTCTAGTATTTAAAACTTAAATTTTCCTCCAAATGGACATTTATGACTAATGCACTAAGAAGAAGACAAATCAAATGCATGGATGGTTATAATTATTTATTATTAAATTATTAGCATGTATCATTTTACTAAGAAATGATAAGAAAAGTCCATGAGTGTGGCCTAGCTTGCACAAAAACCTTGCACAATTCCTTAGTACCACATACATAGAAAAAGCTAGAAATGGTGCTATGGTTCAAGTGATAGAGCACTAGCCTTGAGAAAGCTCAAGGGCAGTGCCCAGGCCCTGAGTTCAATCCCCAGGACTAGCATACAAGAAAAGAAAAGAAGTGCTAAGAAAATTAAAATGTTTCTGTCTTAAATCACAGACCAATGAAAATTACTTTGTTTTCAAGTATAATATAGGCTGAGTTAATAGATTAGTAATAAAAATAATATTTGTGTGTATTGGTACTAGGACTTGAACTCATTCACTTGGGGCTATCCTGTAGCTTTTTCACTCAAGGTTGGCAGTCTGGCACTTGAGAAACAGCTCCAGTTCTGGCTTTTGGTGGTTAACTGGAGACAGGCATCTCATGAATTTCCTGCCAGGCTGGCTTTGAACAGGGATCCTGAGTAGCTAGGATTACAGGTTTAAGCCACCAGCAATCAGCAAAAATATGTGATTTTTAAAATATGATTTTTTTCAGAACAGTAACTTTATGTAAAAGCACTAATTCATAAGGGATGACTATTTGAAATTTGTATCAAAAATAAAAATATAAAAACAAAATACTGAGACTAGTTTGTGGATATTTTGGGTTTTGTTTCCTAAGATGGTTTCCAGCTGTTATCCTTTTGCGTTATCTACAAGACAGATAAAAAAGAAAGACTATGTTTAAGTCAATGCTTCAATTAAAAAGCTTCTCTAGCTGGGCAAGGTGTCTCATGCCCGTAATCCTAGCTACTCAAGAGACTGAGATCTGAGGATCACAGTTCAAAGCCAATCCAGTCACCAAAATCTGTGAGACTTTTATCTCCAATTAAGCACTAGAAAACCAGAAGTGGGACTGTGGCTCAAAGGGTAGGGCAATAGTTTCTCCAAACTACTAAATTTCAATGCCATAATTATGTTTCTTCACACTTCCTTCAGAGAATAAAAGGAGCCTATGTTTAGAAACTTGGATAAATAATAATTGGCAAGCATATTTGAGTACGATGAGTACAATTTTGAATTTTTCTCTATCTTTTCTATCTTCTACTTTAAAGTCTTATTTAAAATGTAGAAAACAGGAATATTCTATATTTTATGCAGCCTCTGAAGCACATGATTTTCTCGTTAATGTTTGCCAATCTCCAGCTGGTCATCTGTCACATTTAATTATATTTCAGAACGTTCTGCAGCCACTGGATTTCTCCTGATATATCTCAGGATGCTCAAAGTACAAAATTGGACAATGTCTATATCAGGGTCAAGGACCTTGGTCACTGATTTATTTAACTACTTTCATTTTGATAGCTTCTAAAAGGCTACTAATCAACTCCACTAAGTTGTAGCCAAGTACTTTGACAAGTTCAGGTAGCAAAATCATAGAATAATCATTGAATCTAGAAGACACTGATGAAATTTATTTTACTACATTATATTATCTTAATATCCAATGACATTTCTCCCTTCTGGATCATTAAGCTAGAATATAGTGTTCTTTTGTTACTATTTGAGACTAGCAAAGATAATCTTTCAAAGATAATCCACAGGCCCCAAAGCAGTTCTTATCAATTCTACTTCCAGCAGTCTAAAATTGGAACAGTTGTTTTTTTTCATGCCTTCAAATAGGCAGAGAACGTTCACATTTATAAAGGAAAATGGGAAGTAATTTAGCCATAGGAGTCAATCATTTATTCAGTCACTTATCCAAGCATCTTAAACACCTATTACATATCTCTGAAAGAAGGAAGAAAATGTCTGCTTAGTTAAAGAAACATCAGTCAATAGAAATGTTGAGAGCCCAGAAAAGGATTTTCTGCAAGATGTGTACAGAAGAATTTTTATGTCAAAAAAATCTCAGTACCCTTGAAAATATGAGTTCATAATGTTGATTTCAACTATCAAAAGTGAACCAACTTGTGCTCAACCTTTACAGTAAATAGATGTTAAGAATCCATTTTGAATGGAAAATTTCATAAGAATGTTTTTAACAGTGGCAAGCTAATATATTTTTTCTTAAATCTGCCATATTCCTTAAGAAGTAAAATTTCAGTGGTACTAAAGTCAAGTATGGTGCAGAAATAGTGTGACAAAGGGTGAAGCAGCTCTGTAGTGATATTCTCAAGACAGTATGTTGGAAATAAACTATACAATGTGGGAGGAGGGGAAGTGGGAGGAGAAATTCTGGGAGAAAAGAAGAGAGGAGGTGACACTGTTCAAATGGAAATATGCATATTACCTGTCTCATGTAACTGTAACTCCTCTAAACATCACCACAACAATAGAACTTAAAATAACATTTAGACTCTACATAAAATCACTGCTATTACCATGGAATATTTGTAAGAATTTGTATATTGATCAACTTTCTCGACTGAGATTGAAATTCTAAAAGAAAGAACTAGATTTTGCTGATAGAATGAATCACACCTCAGACATTGTAACTGGTACACAAACGTTTACTGAGACAGAAAATGAATGAGCACACAAATGACTGATTAAATAAATTAATGAATGATACAAAAATGGGATATTATTTCTTCTACCCTCAACAAAGACATACACAGATATCTTTCATGCACTAATTCCAAGGAAAGCTAAAGTATGTGGTATCAAACCAAGGTGTTTTATTATTAGCTAAACAAATTTTTCCAGCAACTAGGAAGTAGGATAATCTATTTGCTACATTGTACAGATGAGAAAACTGAGGAATCAAAATGGGAATTTATTCATTTCCTAAGGTCATCCATTACTAAGTACACTAGAATGTAACAGACATCTGAGACAGGTCACATTTACCACTATATATGTTTCTTTTTTTTTTTTTTTTTTTTTTTTTTTTGCCAGTCTTGGGCTTGGGCTCAGGGCCTGAGCATTATCCTTGGATTTTTCTCAAGCCTACAGCACTGCCACTTGAGCCACAGCACCACTTCTGGCTTTTTTTTCCTGGCTTTTTTTCCCCCTATGTGCGTGGTACCAAGGAATCGAACCTGGTCTTCATGCATGGTAGGCAAGCAATTTACCACGAGACCAAACTCCTGGCCGCATTTACCACTTTTTGATATACCAGGTCCTCACACATTACAGACATCCCATTTACATTTCTAGATTTTTTTTTTCTCTTTTAGAACGCTTGTCTCTTATCACCATACTCCACTGGCTCTTGGGATAGGAAATGTTCTAAGTAGCTGAGTGGACTCACTTTCTGCCTGGAATCTAAAAAGGACTGGGAATTCCTGGAAACCCAAGGAAAGCCATTCTACTCCTGACCACCGAAAGTCATCCTACCCTTGGGAAGTGCAGGGAAGCAATCTGCTTGTATGAGACAGATTATGAAACCGTCATGTTTGAGAAATCAGGGTAGGGAACTGAAATTGGGTAATCTATTAAAAGTAATCTAAAGCGGTCTATACAACTTGGGGATAAGGACTCTGAGACGTCTGTAAATGTTCTCTTTCTCATTAGTAGAAGTCAATCACACAGGTTGGAAATTCTAAATCTAAACTCTAATAACTGAATCATCCTCAGGCTCTATTCAAGTTGCCCTTGGTCCTTGTGGGTGTAGCAATTCAAGTTTAGTCTAAGAATATGATGTCAGTGTGCCTTTCTTTTTGCTACTATGCATCTTTCTAAAAATAAAAGTTTTTCCTTACATTTTTTTAGCTGAAGTTTCTTTACAGTATCACTAATAGTATATAGGTAAAGTCAGATAAGCTTAGTAATTATCATTGATATTTTTTGTGGTTGGAAGACATAAAGTACCAAGTTGCAGAAAGTCCAAAGCAAAGAGCTCGGTATTTTCACATGGTAGGTGATTGATCTACAGTTAATAAATATGTGAGTTCAGTTCCTACAGCCTCTGTGTTGATGGCATGTTACTGGACTTTACTTTAATGTGATGAATAGCTCATTAGAACTATGTGATGCTTAAAAATAAATACAATAATACTTTCCCTGAGAATGTTTCCTATGGATCATTATGTAATTTCAATTAGAAATTCAGATCAGTTACTATACTTTGTCATGGAGTAGAGAGAAATAAGGAACTATATATATTTCAATGACATACTCATTTCCCTGTAATTATTTATTTTCCTCCCAAGATTTTCTTATATAAAGTGTCCATGAATACAGTGCACTTATTTGCACTTTAGGATTTGAAATTGATAGAAAAGAAACTAAATGACTACAATTATAATTGGATGTAATTAGAAAGCAACCATCAAGAATATTTAACAGCCCATCTAGCTTTGCTATTACTAAATAAGTAGCTTTCTAAAGAAACTTGATAATCTTGGGGCTGGGAGTTTGGCCTAGTGGTTAAAGTGCTTGCCTTGCATGCACGAAGACCCGGGTTCGATTCCTTGGTACCACATATGTAGAAAAAAGCTGGAAGTGGTGCTGAGGCTCAAGTGGTAGAGCTCTAGCCTTGAGAAAGTCCAAGGACAGTGCTCAGGCCCTGAGCTCAAGCCCAAGAAACTTGATAATCTTAAGAACAGCATAATGCTATTGGCTGTCCAATCCCTCTTCTGTAATTCTAAAGGAAAAATGAAATTAACGACTGTAAATTCCCCCCAAAACATTTCTAATAATAGTGTTACACAAAAGTCTCCATCTAGAAAAAAGGCAAAGATGTATGGAGAATTATTTAAGTACTTTTCTATTTACCTATTTTCTCTCTAAAAATATAACTAGCTGTCCACACAGCTAGTTATAAGTATAAGATCCTGATTATATATGCATATATATAAGTATATATATATATCTATATATACCTGATAAATATCTACTTGTCTGTATCTAATGGTTGAATGAGACGAAATCCTTTGTATGAGGAGCCTGAAGCCTTATTTATTAATTGGAAACAGGGAACACTGTGTATTGTTCATTATGTGATTTCCTCTTTAGTTTTACTGTCCTGTGCCTCATTAATCAGATGACTTATTCTGTGTACTGAATAAAAAAGACACATGCAGATACCTTGTTTCCCCCTAAAAGTATGGAAGAATAACTATATGTGGCTCAAGTGTGTGGGTAGTGGGTGAGTCAAATTAATTCTATTTTATTGCAAGTGTAATAAGATAACCCTGTTGATATTCTAGAAAATATATACTAAGATAGAGATTACATTTATATAGGGTAATTTACACTGATTTGTAATGGAATTACATGAAGGAAATATGTTCTTCATATGCAATTAGTCTCTCTCTATATAAAACTGTAAATACAATCTTTACAAAAAACACATTTAAGTTACTTCCTCTGAGTGTATTGTTAGTGAACAGAAATCTTGTATTAGTCCTGGTACATTTAATCATTTTTTTCAGATTTTGAAATGCCTATGATATTTATATTATTTGCTAATTACTAATTGTCAACCAGAATCATTTGTTTTCACTTCAGTCTTCTCCTTTTATTATAGTAATTAGTGTCTGCCGGGGAATCTTTTTTGAATTTCACAAATGAAGGTCCTTCAATATTTTCAAATACTTGCATCTGTAATCAAGACAGAGTGGCTGTACTCTGACATAACGCTGCATACAAGCAAGGCATCGAATAAATATTTGTTGAAAAAATAATGGTGCAAAGTGATCAATCTTTACACAACTTAATTTACAGAAATAATGAATTTAGTAACGCATATTCCATCCTGAGTTGAATACCTGTTACTGTCTGTATCCACAGTTTAAATATTTAACATGGATGATCTGTATCCTTAGTAGCTTAGTAAATTGTACTGGCATGCTTTATGAAATCAATGTCTCTCCCTTTCTCCCTCTCTCCCTTCCTCTCTTCCCTCCCTCTCTCCCTCTTGCTCTCCCTCCCTCCCTCTCTCCCTCTCTGTAGGTCATGGGGCTTGAACTCTGTCCCTCAGTTCTTTTACTCAAGGCTTACCACCCTGCCCCTTGAGCCACAGCCCTACTTCCCCTTTTCTAGTGATTAATTGGAGATAAGAATCTCAAGGTCTTTAGTGCCCAGACTGGCTTTTCAGATCTCCACCTCCAGAGTAGCTAGGATTACAGGTGTGAGCCACCACACCTGGCCTGACAATCCTTTAATTGTAATAAGCTCATCACTTGTGTACTTGTTATGAATATTGATTTATTTGACATTTTTATGCATTGTTTTTATGTACTTCTTTCTTTTTTGTCTTGTGTTATCTTATGTCTTATGACTATCATGGAATGAAATATTGTTTTTATCTCTTGACAGCTTCTGTAATTTAGATCAATACACATTATACTTTCCTAGATTTTAATGAGTTACCTTTGGCAATGAAAATGCTAGAAACTTGAAGTTATTCCATTTTCTTCCTGAATAATCTTAAAGGACCATTGATAACTTCAAATGCAGCCATTGTTAAAAGCCATTATTTCTTTTCCCTGATAGATCTTACATTTTAGATCAGTTTTTTATAGCAAAATTGGGCAGAAAATGGAGTTCTGTCTTCTACATTTTACAGCTTTCACTATTACTCTCCACCACAGTCTGATATTTGTTATGACTAATGAACAAACATTTGTTTTGTCTTCCACCTTTTAGTATATCTTGTAATTTTTGGTTGAAAGCAAACATGGTAGCCTGGAAAGGGAACTCTGATATATAGGTCTCTAGTGTTGTGGTAAGAAGAAAAGTAGCAAGAGCAAGTTTAGTCCTTTGATTAGGAATAGATTCTAATACTCCCTACACCCCCTAGTTATAAAGTTCATACAGAATTTTATTGCCCCAAGGGCAAAAGTGTGATTTGAGGAGTGAAAATTCATTTTTTATATTTTCCCTTATTCTATTTCACATCTTGCTATGCCAACAGTCCTTCTTACATAAAGTGTTATTTAATATAGCAAATTATTGTCCACGTTTATGTGCCTATTTGATGTATTACTAGCTTATAAGTTCTTGCATATCGTGGCTTTTTTCCTAAAGCATTTTGCTTCTTTATAAAACATATTCTGTGGGCTGGAGTGTGGCCTAGCAGTAGGGTTCTTCTGTAGCATACTTGAAGCCCTGGGTTTGATTCCTTGGTACCACATACACAGAAAAAGCTGAAAGTGGTGCTATGGCTCAAATGGTAGAGTGCTAAGCTTAAAGCTCAAGGACAGTGTCCAGCCACTCAGTTGAAGCCCCAGGACTTAAAATCTTCTTTCTTCTTTGTCTTAAATTGGTGATCTAACTACAATTATAACTGTAGACTAGCTAATTGCTCGCTCTGTATTTTGAAGGTTCTCTATACTTTGTGTTCTGACTTCAGTTGACTATCAAAACATTCACCGTCAGTCAGTAACTAATGCTTCATGACATAGTATGTGGTTTTCTCTCTGACTATGTTTCAAATCAACTCTCACATTTTTGGTCATTAAAATATTTGAAATCAGGGCCTCACGTTGGCTTAGCTGGCAGTCTTACTACTTCAGCCATGACTCCAGTTCTGCTTTTTGCTGCATATATTGGAGATGGGGGTCTAGTGAACTTTCTGCTTGGAATTACTTCAAATCACAGTCCTCCAGAACTTAGCCTCTCAAGTAGCTAAGATTATATGTGGAAAACATCAGAATCCAGCTACTTTTGGAAATTTTGTTACTCTTATTGTTTTGATATTATCTTTCATAGCTTCCTGTTTTAATTATCTCTATTGTCTCTGTAAAGCTGTCATCTCTTTTTTTGTTTTTACTTTATATTATAAATGTGTTTAATATACATGTCTACCATAGAGAAAGAACTAGTACATTTGCGTTTTTTAAAGATCCATAAGATCACCTTGGGTCAAAGAAAAAATTTACTTTTTGATCTTACCTCAATAAATGTACTTCAAATAGCTGCCACAATGTGAACTATCTGAATACTAGTAATGTAAAAGGAATTAATTCTCTAGAACTAAGAAGTTAAGACATACACACACAAAATAAACATAATAAAATTGTTCTGTTAAGGGAGGGAAAACGAATGGTGGTGAAGTCAGATTTGTCATGTAAATAGGATGCAACCTTGTCTTAATTACTTAAGAAAGATATTCTCTATGTAACAGGAAACAGTCATTTACACACTAAGCATTACAGAGTGTGATGTGGACACCATTCATGTTATTGAATTGGGGAAAAATGCTGAGTATTTTTCAAAAATATTTCAAGTTGGTTCTGCTATTTGTAAAACTAACAAAATGCACACTGATAGTTTGATTGTAGTTAATTCATAAGACCCATGATTAATGTTATAAAAGGGTCACAAATTAGAGCCAGAAACTAAGAGAAGCATTCATGGTCACTAATCAATTATTCTGTGAGGGCTTGGCTACCCTTGTGAGTAATGATGTCACAACATGAGGAAAGAATAGCTAAGTAGCCAACGAAGTGCCAGGGCTTGGCTCCGACTCTATCATTGCATCACTTTTGGCTGGAACTCATGAAAAGGTGAACGGAACCATTAAGAAAACATGAAAATTGGTAAGGATGTAAGTTTCCCCCGATGACTTCTCTTAAAGCTAGATTCAATCAACACTTGAACACTTAAAACAAGGAAATGTAAGATAAGAGAAAAGAAGGACTGGTGGCTCAAGCTTATAATCTCAGTTACTCAGGAAGCTACTCAGGACTGTGTTTGGTTCCAGCCTAGACAAAAGTCCATAAGACTCTTAAATCTCATTAACCAGGGAAAAGCCAAAAGTGGAGGTATGGTTCAAGCAGTAGAATAGCAGCCTTAAAATAAAAAGGTAGACCAAAGCAAAAGGCCCTATAATGATTATGAGTTCAAATCCCCATTCAATGAGACAGAAGAGATAGAGAAAGAAAAAAAGAAAGAAAGAAGGAAAGACAGAAAGAAAGAAAGAAAGAAAGAAAGAAAGAAAGAAAGAAAGAAAGAAAGAAAGAAAGAAAGGAAGGAAGATAGAGATGCGATAGGTACAGTGTAGACATGCTCATATGGGCCTTGGCATATATAATATCCTGTACCTGGATTCTATTTTGCTCTCTTCTGCCTTTTTGAGCTTAGTGTGTGTATGTATGTATGTATATATATATATATATATATATTATTTTGATGGACTGTGTGGCAAAGTAGAATAGGAGTAAAGTGAATACTACACTTAATTAGGAAATTATGCATAAAGGGAAGTGGAAGTATGGAGAAAGATTTAAAAGCCCAGATGCAAAAAAAACCATATTGAATAATGTACTCTGTGTGAGAAAATATTACAATAGGCAAAGCACTCTGTAGTGAGAGAATACAGGTTGGTGAATTCCTGAGCTGGGATTGGGAATTGAGGGGGAGTTGGAACATTGACTTCAAATGAGTTCAGTAAGTATTTGGGAGGAAGGAAACTGTGTATCTTGATTGGTGTGGTGATTATATACACATACACAGCTACCCAAAGTATAGACACTTAAATTCTATTTATATTAAGTACCACTGCTACCCAAAGTATAGACACTTAAATTCTATTTATATTAAGTAGAATTCAATGTGTACAAATCATGCATTAAGAAAATTGACATGGGAAACAAACCATTTTGCAAATTGTTACTGTGCTTAAAATCTCTTTGATTGGTGAGAACTGTACGTGAATTGAAAATTATCTCAAAGCAAAAGCCGTGCTTTTAAACTAAAACAGACATATGTATCTGCAACAAGCATAGCTTGTTATCAAAATAAATCATTTGACAATATGTTTCCCATTTGTGCTTAATGCTAGTTCAATATCATGCAATTCTGAATTCTACTTTGACATATTTAACTGCTTGAAAGTTAATGAATAGTATCTAGTCTTTTGAATTTGTTTCTTTGGATCAGTCCAAAAGTGAGGCAAGTAAATTAATCATTCACTGCTTCAGTCATTCTTGGGAAGAAATAGAAAAAGTACTATAAAAATTTTATCTACTGATGAAATATGCTATTATGTTTTGGTTTGTTTCATACATTCAAGTCAAGACCTGAAATTGCCAATGCAATGTAATACTGAAATGTGCCAGAGTGCTTTGATTAATATTTATTAATTACAGTCACTGGACAAGGTAGATGTTTTCTGTAAAACAAAAAATAATAAAAGACTTGACTCTAGTAAAAAGTAATTCGATTTGGAAAACTAGATGTGGCTTTAAACTTATTTTGGAGTCAACAGTCTGGTAATAAGTTATTTTGAGTTGCTTATTTGTTCTTTTTAGTTTCCATTTCATGAAAGGATAAGAAAATTAGAAGTAAATAATGGGCAAATCTAGTACAACACACAGGTACTGTTGCCCTATTCAGAAAAAGATTAGTCATTCTCTCTAATGATTTCTCAATTTTTTAGTTTCTAGTTTCTTTTTTATTTTTCTTTTCTTTTCTTTCTCTTTTTTTTTTTGGTGGGTCATGGGGCTTGAACTCTGGCCTGGGTGCTATGCCTGAGCTCTTCAGCTCTAGGCTACAGCCCAATCTTGGGCCAAGCCCCATTTGCTGTTTTCTAGAGGGTAATTGTAGATAAGAGTCTCATGTCTTTTTGTGCCCAGGCTGGCTTTGAACCTTGATCCTCAGATCTCAGCCTCCTGAGTAGCTAAGATTACAGGTGTAAACCACCGTGCTCAGATCAATCTTTTAGTTTCTTTATGCTTATAATTTTCTCAAATCCTAAAGGCGTTGAAGGTGACATAGTTTATTTACGAGCAGCTGCTTAGGAATACAGCAGTAACAGAAAGCATGTCCCTGCTCTAAGCAGAGTGATTGCTATTCTGAACCCACCAGCCATTTCCAGTGTTGGATTAACTTCTGATTAGGACAAGTTTTTTTGTAAGGTGAATATTCCAATTGGAAAATAAATAAGAATCAAATAAGTTATGTTGGGAGCATCAGTTTGTGACATGAACTTTATAAAAGCAATGAATGATGCTTCAAACAGAAAATTATGTAGAATGTCATGAATTTATCTGCTCATGAAATATACTTTTAAAAAAGTCTCTTCAATTCATTTTTTCACTTCTGTTAAGATTAGGAACTGGCATATCCTCAAGGTTTATATTTTTATCTGCTTGCCAAAGGGCTATAATATAATTCACAAAACTCCAGTTTATTGAGTATTTATTATTAATGGTTAGTATAAAGCTGTGAGTCAAAGACACTATGTAGTTTCCATTCAGGTCTTTTAAAAGAACAAAGCTTCTCATAGGAAACAAATGATCTAAATATAACTTATTGTTATTTAAAAGGGGAAAATCATAAACAATGTTTAATCAACTTTTCTTAGAAGTCCTCACAGGCATTATAATATTTTAAATAACAAAGTAAGAGGGTCAGGCCCATGAATGCCTTCATAAAACTTTGAACACATTCATGTTCACTTTGAACACATTGTTGAAAATACTATACAACTGAGAAATCATTCAACTTAATAATCTATTGACTTTTTCCCTACAGTGTCATTTGCCAAAGTTTGCTGAGTAAATTGTATTTTGTTGATCTATAATTTGTGGCTAAATTTCTGAATTATCAAATATGACCAACAGGAAAATAAAGTGTTTACTTTTGTGGTTTTGCTTCCAAAATAATATTTATTATTTCAATAAAAAGCATTAAAAGATGTTCTCCACCAAAATATTAATTAGACCTTAGGTCATAATCTAAGAGTCACTACCTGAGACCATGTCTGAAAATCCCAGTTTGACTTCTGAAACCAATAAGGAGCCTTCACTCATTTTCTGCCTCTATTTTTAAGAAGAAGCATGAAAGGATCCACCAATCATAAAATATCAAGCACTTCAATGAAACCAATATAAAACTAGTTGAGAAAGAATACTAAGACTAAGGCAAAGAGATGGGAAGGAGGCTGAGAGGAGTTAAATTATCAACTCAAAGTCAGGGAAGCTGAGAAAAACATGTTGGGAGGAAAAAAAATAGTCTCATCATAAGAAAGGAAATGGTGACATTAGAATTTAACTTCAACATTCTAGAGACTCTCAGATTCATTCCACATAAGTCTTAAAACTGAGCTGTTAACAGGCTGGGGAGGAATGGCCAAGCTATTTATTCAAAGAAATAAGTAATTACAAGGAAAGTGATGCAATGTTCATGTTCAAGGATCATAGAAAGGAGTAGGGAAAATAGAATAAAAGTAAATTCACAATCTAGAGCAAGTCAAATGCAAAAATTTAAACAGAAAATGATGAGTAAATTAGTCAAGTTAATTCAGTTGTTTTCACGTAGATAGTAATTCAGTTGTCCACGAAAACAATTACTTATTAAAGGTAGTTTTTATTTAAAGACCACCTGACGATAAATTCTTAAAAGCAAATTGAAAGATACTATGTGCTAGAAATCCAAAAGAATGTAAGATTTCGTTTTCAAATACAATTATTCACTAATAGTGAAGAGTAAGAATATTCATAAAAGAACAGCATACAAAGCAGTGATCTGGAAAGTGCTTTCAAAGAGATACTTAATTTTGTACATGAAAATGGTAGTTTGAGCACACAGAGAGAGAAGAAGTCATAGCCAAACCAAAGAACCTTGAGGTGAAACTGAACAAACAAGACTGTACAGTGAGCCAGGCACTGTTTGCTTACATTTGTACTTCTAGCTACTTAAAAGGTTATGATCTGAGAACTGAGGCTCAAAACCAGCCGCCCCCCCCAAAAAAAACACAAAAGTCCAAGAAACTTCACATCCACATAACCAGCAAAAATGCTGGACTCAAGATGTGGTTTATGTTGGGTAGCATCAATAATGAGTGAAAAAGCTAGGAGAGGACAAGAGGCTCTAAATTCAAGCGCTAGTAACTGCGCACGTGCAAGTATGCACCCTCCCCCACACACACCATCATAAATGTGTCAGAGGATGTCTGATTGGTAGATCCAGTTGTTGCCATTGAACAACTACACTAACATTATAATTGGGAACAAATTTGATCAGGTTGAAAATGGGGAGAGTCCATAGTACCCACCATCATCATCATTGTGATTCCCAATGAAGCTAGGTACTCATGGTTGTTGTTGATGTCAGATTGTTCCGTTAACAAAAATCTATCACATTTTAAGCACTTTTGTTCATGTAATTATTATTCTTGAAAAATTATATACTGCTAAATATTCATGCTAACTATGAAAAGTCCCCTATTCTAAAGTGATAGAATTCCTAAGGAATTTTCCTACTGATTTGGAAGTAACTTATCTAAAATTTCATGATAGAAGCAACTAATCTTGACTGTATCAAGAACACAATGATTGGTTGCATATAAAACTCCTTTTCTGTAGATATCTTTATGCTTATATCTTTTTAGATGGTGATATTAAACTTTGTGCTTAAACATGCCAGACTTTCCAAAAAACATTAAATAATGTTCTGTTATAAATAGACCAAGATAGTAGTAATGAAAACTGAAAACAACATGGCAGGATTACACGTTATTTGTAATTTCTCTACTTGACATTTTTCAAAAAAAGAATAGTTTTTGACTCTGTTAATAGATTTACTTTTCTGCACAAAATCTTCCACTGGAATAACTGCCATTTTAAACACATACCAATTCTTCACATATATTTTTAGAAACTAGAACCAATGCATGTTTATAGAATTTATACACACCCTTCCTTCCTGTCTTTTTTCTCACAAAAATCTCCATGGGTAAATCAACCTACCTGAAGTCCTTCTGTGAAGCTTTCCCGAGAGCAAAGGCACCTGTATGGCTGGCTTGTGGTGTCACAGTTATTAGAATGACCATTGCATTGACATCTGTGAGTATGAACACAACAAAACATATGAGAAAAAGTCAATTATTAATATATTCTAGGGCCTATGGATATACACACTATATGAATCAAATAAGAAAGATAAGCAAGCATCTTAATAACATGATCATGCATTAAAGAGTTGAATAAATCTTAAGTATCAGGACTGTCATCAATATCTCAACATACTACATTGTGATGAGAATTTTCAAGGGATCCTGAAAAGTGAGGTGGGGATTGTATGTGTTTATTCCAGCTATGCAGCAAATTTGTCAAAAGAAGGAACTTGCTGCAACTATTTAAAACAGTCAAAACTACATAGTTCAGGATAAGCTGTCTTTCATTCGAAAATCAGATGGCAAATATTTAATCATCCTACCTTTTCCATTATATTATTACATAACAAATGTTGGCATTCAATTTTTTTTAAAAATTAGGTTAAATGGATATTTTAAAATGTTTATATTCTGGCAATCTGGATATTTTAAAAGAGATAACCCTTTCTGATAAGAAATATTTTTTCTTAGAAGAAAGCCCACTTTAAATATATATTGTATATGCACATTTCTCAATCAAACTGTAAGCCAACTAGTTTCATAGATATTTAAAAATGTATTTGGTGAGTCATATTCTCAGTTATGATAAAAAAATTGTAAATTATTAAGGTCAGAGCACCTATTTCTTCTAATGTTAAACAAATATTTCCTGTGGAACTGGAAACACTGAATTAATTTTCACCTAAACAATCTGATACTATGACTGTACTCTATATTCAGCTTTTTATCTTTGCTGTCAAGGGATTTTAATTTTTAAATATATGAATTTTGAATATATGATAAACTATAAGCATGATTCCTTTTTTTTTGCCATGCTGAAGCTCACACCAAGGGTCTCATACATTCTAAGTAAACGCTGAACCATTAAACTTCATTCATTTCCTGCCTTCAGAGTATTATAATTTCGGAACCCGGTTGCTTTTGAAAATATATTCAATATATTATATAACAATACTAAATAATATACAGAAAAAACTTCATATTCAAATCTTTCATTTGGGTGCCAATGGCTCCCACTTGAAATCCTACTTCCTCAAAGAGATAAGACATAAGGATCATGATTAGAAGTCAACCCATGATGAAAAATCCACAATGTTTATCTCCAACTAACCAGCAAAAATCTAGAAGCAGACATATGGTTCAACTTGTAGAAAACCAGTCTTGAGTGAAAAAGCTAAGAGACAACACTCAGGATCTGATTTAATCCCCAGTACCAGTACCTTCCCCCTTCAAAAAATAAAAATAAAAGTAATTCCAGAAAACTTTTGAACAAATTCAAAATATGAAGATGTAAGTATAGCTTCCTCTAAAATCTTAGTTACCATATATTAAAATATGTGCAACAAATTCCTCACTGGAAACACAATTCATAGTGAAAACCACACTGTGACTATCATGAACAGTACCTTCCAGTGATGATAATTTCATTCACTGCATAGTATCTGTGTCCTAGGTTGAATGCAGTCTCTGCTGTATAGTACTGTCCATGAAATTGAAGCCTGATTTGTGTGGCTTTTACAAATTCTTGAAGAGATGGAGTATTACAGAAGTTATTGTATCCAGGACGTATTTTTGATCCAGGCCTCAGGAGGCTAAATGTGAAATTACCATGGGAAAATGGAGTAAGACTGTTGGTGGAAAAAAAGAATTCACATCATGAAAATATATTCATAGTCTTTATAAAACAAATTAAAAGTGAATCATTGATGCACAATACCAGTAAAAGCACTGGATTCAAAATATATATTCCATTTATTTTTATGTACAAGTAGAATAAAACCATCAGAGAAAGTCATAGTAGACATTTTCTTCAGAACATAATTAAAATTTGGTAAATACAGAGAACTTGCAAACAAGAATACCAGATTGCAAAATCCCAGGTAGACTGCAAATAAAGTACGTTGTAAATTATTTTACAAGACCCATAAATGTAATATAAAGTTCAATTTAGATGGGCAATTTAGGAGACTCTACTTTAAAGAAATCAATAATGAAGCGAGTTGTTTACCAACCTTTTGACTTCGCTATCCTATAGACTGTTACTAAGTCATTTATCTGTGATACAGTTCACTGGTAGAGTAATAGTCTACCATGTCCAAGACATGGGGGTTCTATCCCCACACTGCAAAAACAAGCTTGAAACAAAAATAAGCTAGAACTAAACCAAGCCAAGGAAGTGAAGGACTCCTACAATAAAACTCTAAAACCATGACGAGACTGAACAAAGAGTACTAGATAGAAAGACTTCTCGTGTTCATAGATTGGCAGGATTTATGTTCTGCAATTGATTACATTTCCCAATCTATAGATTCATTGTCATTGCTATCAAAGTTCTGATGATTTTCATCCCAGAAGGCCAAACACAATCCCAAATTCATATAGGAGCACAAAAGAATCTAATAGCCACAGCATTCTGAGCAAAAACAGTAATACTTAAGGAAGCAGACTGGCACACAAAACAGACATGTAGACCAAAGAAAGGGAATAGAAGAGCCAGAAATGAATTCAACCACAGTCATCTGATTTTTGGCAAAAGTAACAGAAACATATTAGAGAAACAACAATCTCTTCAACAAATTGTCTTATGAAATCTAGGTATTCTCATACAGAGGAAAGAAAAATAAAAGCCCATGTTTTACCTGGTACAAAACTCAGATTAAAGTGAATCAAAGTCTATAATGGAAGATCTAGCACTTTGAAATACTAGAAGTACTTCAAAATACAGTCTTAAGCAATTATTTTCTGAATGTGATGGGAATAGATGAGAAAATAAAAGCTAGGATTGAGACTAGGGAACTCAACAAATGTAAAATCTTCTCTGAAGGAAAGTAAACAATTATTAGAAGAGACAGCCTATAGAGTGGAAGAAAAATGCCTACCAACTATTCATTTGACATAGAATTATTTTCTAGAATATATAAGAAATTCAGAATAGAACCAAACCATAGGTAATTAAAGTAACAAATGGGCGAATGCGTTGAAAAGAAGTATAAATGACAAACTGACTATGTGAAACAATGATAAACATTTGTAGCCAAAAGGAAATACAAGTCAAAACTACGTGGCAGATTCCATTTCACTCAAGTCAGAATGGCTATCAAGAAAAGAAGCAACAAGCCTGGCACGGTGGCTCATGCCCATAACCCCAGCCACTCAGGAAGCTAAGTTCTGAGGATCACAATTCAAAGCTATTCCAGGTACTAGAGAACATGAGACTCTTATCTCCAATTAATGACTAAACAATTGGAAGTGGGGATGTGGCTCATAGGGTAGGGTGGGAGCCTTGAGTTTCAGAGTTCAAGTCCCCCCTCAAAACAAACAAAAAAAGCAACAGAAGTGGTACTGTGGCTCAAAAGGTTGAACCGAAGAACTCAGGGCAACACCCAGGCTCAGCGTTCAAACCCCAAAACCAACTAACTAACTAAATAAAAGCAACAAATAGTGGAAATAGCTATCTTACACAGTGTGAGAAATGCAAACTAATGCAGACCCAATGGAAGTCAGTAGGAAGTTGTATCAAGAACTAAAATTATAATCACCATTTGGTCATGGGATTCTTGGCACATACCTGAACTCAGCATGTAAGAGATACCTGCACACCACTATTAAAAGCAGCATTCTTCATCATAGTAGAGGAATAAAACCATCCCTGCTTCCCAATGACAGATAAGTAGATAAATGAAGTGGATATACATTCAATGGAAGTTTAATCTCCCCATAAAAAAAATGAATGATGCTTGCTGGAAAAGTGAATGGAACTGGAGAGCAATCATGTCAAGGCCAGTGAGGGCAAGCATCACATCATTCCTCTCATATGCAAAATCTCTGTATTTTTGTGAAAGACGTGAAATTTGGAAAGAAAAGGGATGAGAAGGGGAGATGAGAGAGATACAAGAAAGTACTGGAGAGGTAAAGGTGACCTAATTATATTATACATATATGAACATATCACAACACAACCCATTAATATGCACTTTAATTAATATGCACTTTAAAAATGTCTTCAAAAGTTCATACTTAGGAAGCTGAAGACAGTTGACAGAGTCGGGATGTTCCAAATTTCCATTATTTTTCATTCCAAAAATACTGCAGTTTCTAGCAAAGTACTGCCAGTCCTCCCATTCGGAATTATCTTCCTTCTTCCTTTGAATCCTAATGGCTGTTGGTTGGGGACTAAGGAACTGAACAGTAATATAAAATACCTGGAGAAGGATGAGTCAATTATAGAACAGAAAGTTTACTAGAAATCAGACTATGGAACTGTGGCATTCAAACTTGAGTAAGTTCTTCATACTTACAAAAGTATTTATTGAAAATGCAAAAGCCAGATTTACAGTCAATGCAGCACATCTATAATTATCAATTAGTCTTTATTCTCAAGGATTCCCTGAAGTGCAAATAAGTATTAAGCTTTCTATAGAGACAGTAACAATGAACATGCTTCCTTTGAAATAAATGTCATGTATCTTTTTATTACGTCCTTATTTAGAATAAGCACCCCAGTTTGAATAATTTGTGCTGCTTAATAATAAAAGAGAGAATGCTATAACATTTCATAAATACCATTTTGGCCCAGAATTCTTAAAAATTAAGCTTTGCATGGCATCTTTCAGATACTTTGCTTTCATGCTTTACAAAACTCTACTTTAGGAAGATAATATCCAATTACCGAGTTCACTTTTTTTGCCACAGAGTTTATAGCTGAAAATAAATGTGTGCAAGAGGTAAATCCAAGATGCCTGATCTTATTTAGAAATTGGTTCTTTCCACATTTCATTAGCTTAAGGATCTCAAAATGAAATCTTTGTAGATTAAAGGAGTCTTTTTTAAAAATTAAAAAAAAATATTTAAGCAGTTATACCAAAGAGG
Organism: Megascapheus bottae; assembly: GCF_031878675.1. NCBI lineage: Eukaryota > Metazoa > Chordata > Mammalia > Rodentia > Geomyidae > Megascapheus > Megascapheus bottae. Next base: position 4,400,620 of record NW_028327858.1, read on the forward strand.
TGCCATTTAACAAAGCAGTTTATGAATACATTATATTTTAATCAGAATCACCCCCTTCAATATTCTTACACCCTTAACACTGACCTTTCTCGTACTTTTCTTAATTTTGTAGCATATACAATTTTTTTTATTTTTATTTATGTATATTTTATTTGTTGGTCCTAGAGCTTGAACTTTGGGCCTGGGCACTGTCCCGGAGCTCTTCAGCTCAAGGCTACTGCTTTACCCTTGAGCCACAGTCCCACAGCCTGATTTTTTAGTGGTTAACTGGAAATAAGAGTCTCATGTTCTTTAGTGCCAGGGCTGGCTCTGAACTGTGATCCTCAGATCTCAGCCTCCTGAGTAGCTAGTATTACCAATGTGAGCCTCAGTACCCAGACACAATGATCTCTTGACTATATTCTTCTATTCCTCTGACCTTGCCCCTCCTTTTGTGTGTAACCATTTTGTTGGGCTTTGACCTAATTTTTCCAAAAGAATATTCAATTTGGGCTCTCCATAGCCTATTATAATCATTTCGGTTAATTCACTTGTAATCACTTTCATACTACACAACATGTTTATTTATAGATATATAGGAGTCTTTTAAGGGAAAGATGTAAGCTGTCAGACTGAGAAGGAAAAAAGGAAGGGGGCAGAAATTGAAGTAATACTGCCACAATCTAGGTAATGTCAGGAGTTTCCAGACCTAGATTCTGGGAAAAGCAAGCAAGAGTTCTCAAAGCCTTTGGAACACTTCCCCGTTCTCATTTCCAGTCTCCACACCTTTGGGAGAACACAAAGCTCCCTTTGCTTCAAGACATGAGGTTTCTAAAACTCATTCCAGTGGCCATGTCCCCATTGTTTCTAATTACCTGATACTGTCCATTCTCCAAATCCAGCGAAAGAGCCACTCCTTGATTCAAGTGGGTGATGTTTGTGAACACACGTGAAACCCAGGAAGTTGCCATGTCACCATCATTGAGAAAAGCAAGGGGATGAGCTTCAGGATTTAGCCGGGGCACCCTGTTTTGAGTCGTGTCTTCTGCATCATTGGGAATGCAGTATCGCTGAGCGAATGGTTGGACACGAGGGTGGCTGCCAGGGCAGCGACAGTGTGGCTGCGTGTGTAAATGGGGCAGCTCTCCTGAGAAAACTTCCAGAATCTCTCTGAAAGAATCAAGGGGAAAAACAGAAGGGGGAGGGAGGAAGAGCTTCTAAGAAGCATGGCATAGAAAGTAAAACTCTCAGACAAGATAATGGAAGTCAAAGGCAGCAAAATTGTAAGTGTTCATTTTTCACACCAAGAATCCATGTTGGTGATAGATGTCCTGTGTCTGTCTGTGATGAATTGGAAGATAATCATTTACTGAGATTGTTTATTGCTGGGAGTGGCCAGGTAATATTTTGAAAATAATGAGAAGAAGAAGGAGGAGGAGGAGGAGGAGGAGGAGGAGGAGGAGGAAGAGGAGAAGGAGAAAAAGAAGAAGAAGAAGAAGAAGAAGAAGAAGAAGAAGAAGAAGAAGAAGAAGAAGAAGAAGAAGAAGAAGAAGAAGAAGAGGAGGAGGAGGAGGAGGAGGAGGAGGAAGAAGACGACGACGACAAGCATTTCATCTGTTTCTCTTTGGAGTGAAGGAACTATAGCCAAGTACATTTGTCACTGATTTCCTGTGACTCATCTGTGCAAATTCTGGCTTCCTAAAATGTTTCAATGGCTTCAGAGCATATGCCAGCTGCCAACAGTCAAACAAGAATGCCAATTCCAGACAGTTATATTTAATTTTTTTCCATTAAGGGTAATAAACTTGTTCTAGATCAGAATTAGTCATCCTATTTTTAGGCACTCTTCCACATAGCACCTATCCAGATATTTCAAACAAGCCAGCATCAGTCATCCAAAGTCTAACTAGAGAAAGCAAATTTCCTCTTTCAGGTCCTGCTGCAGCAATGGTGCCCAGCGGCTTTTTCTGCTCACTAAACTACATGAAGTGACGTTTTCTTTAGTCTTACTCATGGTTTTCAACTGATATTAGATTTTGACTGGGATCCAAATTTCCCCATCCAACATTCAATCTTTTGCCTCTCAGATCATACCCTGGACAATTTCATTCCCAAAGGATTGTTACAAATTGCTCTTCAGTGTTTTAGAAAAGATCTGAGCGATAGTATGGTGAATAGTAACCCATGTTTTTCTCCTCGGTGCTACAGCAATGTTTGTTCAGACATCATCTGGATGATGTTGACTAATAATACAGAAACTTTATACTGATAATGCACCCTGTCCCGGAACACATCACCACGTCAGGGAGCAACAGGTCTCAAATCTGTTAAGTGCTAATCTTATCATTTTATAATCACCACATGGATCCACATGGCCCTTACCTAAATAACCATCAATTTCAAAAAGTCTTCCTCTTAGCCTTCACAAAACTAAATATACTTCATTTACCCACACAACAATATACTCTACATCATTTGATATTAAATTGGGAAAGCAATTTCAGAAACCATTTATAAAAGAACCTCATCTTCAAACTTCTGAAACCTATCTACCTAAGATTTCTATCTATTCCAAAGGCCCAGAGAAGTTTTTAAGTATTAGAAAATACTATATAATGGATACTGAACAGGATTCTACTTTGCATAAAATGCTGCCATAAAATGCTTCTTTGAGAAGATCGTTGAGAATTTAGTCGACCTTATAAGGAATTACTTATAAAATAACCACTTTGAAGAGAAAGGATAGTCTAAACCAAAGGAAACATTAGAAACATTAAATAGGTAAATTTTTATTAAATTCTGTATGGGTGTAAAATTTCTGTAATCTTATAGCTTTATAATACTGTAACTTCTTACCTGTTTGTAAGTGCCACTTCATATAATCGAAAATCTTGCATTCTTCCAACAAACTTCTCCAAACCTGCAAGGCATTGATATGTATAGGAGAGAACTTAGTTTAACTAGAAATTGCTTAAAAATAGTTTAATTGCTAAAAAAATAGCATGCATGAAGCCCTGGGTTCAATTCCTCGGTACCACATAAACAGAAACAGCCAGAAGTGGTGGTATGGCTTAAGTGGTAGAGTGTTAACCTTGAAAAAGCCCAACGACAGTGTTCAGGCCTTGAAGTCAAGCCTGTGGACTGGCAAAAAAGGCATTATGTACTTAAAATCATAGAAAAAAAATGGTTTAACAAGCTAGGTGCTGGTGGTTCAGGCTCACACCTATAATCCTAGCTACTCAGGAGGTTGAAGACATGTGGACTTGAACATATAGCTCCAGAACTCTGAGATATATGTTTATAACATTTAAGCCACTTGATTATGGCAGTCACAGAAAACTTACACCATTGTTTTATATTTTTATAACTATGTGTTACTCAAAAGAAAAAATATACATTTATAACATATAGTTATATTTTCCAGCTCATTTTAAGAACATAAAATACTGTCTGAAATATTTTAAATCAGAACATCCAAGGGAGAATTTTTATTTCAAGAAACCAGATATAACAAATAAAGCTAATCATTCATACTTTTGGAAAGTCTACTCTCACCAAAATACAACCAAATGATGAACATTCTGATTTTGTCAAAGCCTGAACCAGGGCATTGAATGTGAGAGTGACTTCATTCTTTATGTATTTATTCATTCACAAATATCTATTGGGAACTGGTTATGTGCCAGACAATTTCATGGCTGCCAAAAAGACATCAGTTAGAAAGAAAATTCCCTTGTTTTATGAAGCCTGAATTCATAAAGATAAATGCAGTAAGCAAGTAACTTTTAAGACATTTTAGAACATAATGGGTGCCATCAATAATAAAATGATCAATAAATAAATAAATGAGAAGAGGATGGAGAACATGAATGGATGTTATTGGGGATACATTCAAAGAGAACTCTCATTGAGAATTACAAGGGATAGAAAGTGACTCCTGTACATAGATGTTCCAGAGACAAAGTGTTCCAAGAAGTTCATAATGAGTTCATAGTCTCCTGAAGAACATGCTTGGTATGTTAGAGATGGTGCTAGGAGCTAGCATCCTACAACAGGATGAGAGAAGGAGATGCTACTAAATGATTAGGTTAGAAGGTAACTAGCCAATGGGGATGGAATTACAAATTGTTGAAAGTCTTATAGCCCATCGTAAGGATTTGGGTTTATATTCCGAATAAAATAAGAAGCCACTGGAGGGTTGTGAGCTGAGAATTGACAGTCTCAGGTTTATTCAAGAGTGTTGATATTAGAATGTAAAGGAACAAGGTTAGATGCAGAGGGGGCAGTTAGCCAGCTATTGCAGTCATCCAGGTGAAAAATGATGGAATCTAGACCAGGGTGTTAGAAGTGGAGGTGTCTCCTTCAATGCTGATAAATTAGAATTCACTTCCCATATTTTAATAATAGTTAAAGGGAAGCTGTGCTGCAGAGGGATAATGAAATCTATTTTATCATCTATAAAATAAAAGGGCTGGGTTTTATAACCTTTAAAAACCATTTTAGCTTTACATTTTGGAGTCTGTGATGGGACCATCATTGCAACTGCTGCAGAATTCATACTTGAGGTATTTTTTTTAAAGAATTTGAAGAAGTTTTCCAAAGACCAAGAGTTAATGTGAATCATCCATCGCAAAGAAGAGAATTATAATTTGGTGAGAGAATGCTATAAAATATTTCAAGGACACAATCATAAGGCTAGATGTTCCTCATTCCTTTGCTAGTAACAAATGTTTAACACATATCTAATGGAATAAGGATATTTCCTTTTGAAGAATGTCTGCATGGCAGAGTTCTAAATTCTATAAACTAATCAAGAAAATAAACATGACTCATACAAGCAAGACCTTATAGCTGTGGAGTCAAAAAGTAAATAAGTCATCACAGAAAAGAAGCAATGTTATGTTATAATTCCATGGCAGAGCAATATTATTTAAATGCCAAAATTGTGAGTAAATAATCTTAATACGTAGATGTAGTAAAATCAAGTTTGGAATTAGGATAAATAAAAATTGTAACACCAATCAGTGAATGTTAAAACTTTTAAGTCCATTTATATTAGCAACCAAAGCATAAAATATTATTTATTAAATTAATGAACTGTGACAATAACACTAAATTGAAATTGCAAACATTTTGGGAAAATAACAGGGTTATAGCAGGAATAACAGAGTAACAACCACTGCAAATTTTCTGCACTGTACAAAATGCTTATAATATTGAAAAGAGTCAAATTTTCTAGGTTCTTGAAAATTAACAGGACTAGGAACAATGTGGAGAGAGCTTATTTTGAAATGGTCAAATATCTGCAGCCACTGGTAGGCAACATTTTAGCTTTTTTCTATTTTTCTTTCTACCACTCAAACAATCTTCAAAGACAAACAAGCAGCCTTAATGCTTTTGGAAGGAGTGTTTGACAATTGCACCTCTTTTGACAAACTACAGCAACAGAAAATCCCAAAACAATAACTAGACAAAAACTTTAAACTCAGTATGTTGAGTATGCATGTTCAATGAACTAAAGGAAATCTTTTCTGACAAACTAAAATAATGTGTGAGGAGAATACATCAATATATACTAATTAAATGGGAATGAACAATCCAGGAGAGAATTCAATAGCAAAAGTAGATTTGGATAAGAAGAAAGGTTACATATAGAAAAAACAGAGATGATCAGCTCGGAAAGTAGAAAAAAAGAATGATGAATAATGTATGCAGTCTGAAAATCTCATTTACTAGATATGAAGATAGGAAAAAATAATTTTTAAATCACTAACAGGGCGTGGTGACTTAGGTCTGTAATCCTAAATAATTGGAGGATGGCAATTCAAGCACAGCTTGACATAAAAAGCCCCAAGATTCCACACCAGTCCGTGACTGGCTAAGAAGGCTTCCACCCACCATCCCAGTTAGAGTTACAGGGGAAGCACAGTGATTGGGTACAGTGGCGTGCATCCATTATCCCTACCAGCAAACAGAAGCACAAGGAGGAGAACTGCAGCACAATCTGGCCAGCACATAAAGCGAGACACTACCTGGAATAACCAAGCCAAAAATGTAGTTGAAGGCATGAACTAAATGGTAGAGTGCCTACCCTGCAAATGTTATGCTCTGAGTTCAATCCTCTATTCAAGAGAGAGCAGAGAGGGAGAGAGGGAGAGAGAGAGAGAAAGAGATCAACAAATACAATTCACTACAAAAGGTCAGTGATATTCGAATGGTTGAATTCAAAGTAGTGATTAAAAAAATTGATCAATGACTTCTAAGAAACTATGGAAAATAAATGAATAATGGAAGGCAGACAACAAAACATTTCAATAACAAGAGATACCTTTGAAAGGGAATTAAACATTACTTGTAGAAATAAAACCACAATAAATCAAATTTTATAATTCAGTGAAATGTCTCACTCATTGATTGATATCAGGAACTGATGAAAAAGGCTGATGAATTTGATCATTCAGTGGTAAAGAAAAATGAAAATAACAAAATGAAAAAACCTCAGGGATATGAAAAAAAATACCAAGCCCACAGAAGTTGAGAGTAAAAGTAGTTACCACAATACAGAGAAAAGACATAAAAAAATACATTCCATGAAATACTAGCAAAAGTTTATCAAATCTTTTTCATACCTGCTCAAGAGTTGAATTGCTAGAACACAAGATAGTTCCATGTTCCTTTTCTTTTGAGGAACTGTCACATTGTTTTTCAGGATATAATAGAGCCACCAGCACATCCTTGTTTATTGCAGCATTACTCACCATAGCCAACATTTGAAATCAGCCCAGATGTTCCTCAATGGACCGATGGATCAAAAAATGTGGTATATGTACACAATGGAATTTTATACAGCCATTAGAAAGAATGATATTGTACTATATGAGAACAAGTAGAAATATTTATCGTTAAAATTCCAAGAGTGTGCATAACAATATAGAAAGTAGCAAAAGGGAAACCAACCCATCTGTAGAAGCAATCTCAAAAAAAACCCCAGAAACCCTAAAGTTTAGGAGAGGATGAAGTGATGTATGGAATGCCCTGGAAAGAATTAACTGCCAGTCTATATTACTAGATCCAGCAAACATCAGCCCTAGGAATAAATGGATAGGTAAAAATCATCTAAAGTATATAAATAAAATCATGTAATTTGCAATGACTAAACAGCACTGTGGAAGATAATTAGGGAAATTTTCACAGATAAGAGGAGAGTATGGGAAAAATAAATCTCACTAGAATAACATATAAACAAATAAGAACTGGAAAAACAATTGAACATTAGAAAAACATCAAAGTCCTAGGAATTAATTCATAATTTTGAATTATAATACATGATATGAATTCAGTATCCTTCCCCAAAAGGAGAGTAATTGATTGGCAGGATTAAACAAAAGCACTACCTACATATTACTTGCAAAAAAAACACTGGAAATCAAAGGCATTTTCAGACTGAAAGTAAAAGGTTGGAAGAATATATTGCAAATAAATAAAAGCAAATAAACAAACTAATATAAAATAAAGTAGATTTTAAACTAAAAATCAATCAAAGAAGATGTCACTTAACTATTAAAGGTGCATCACAAAATATACCAATTGTAGCTTGATGCCATAGTGTTCATCAGATAATCTAGTATTTGGAATGTAGAGTCAGCAGGACACTGAGTTCAAGAATAGTCAAGTATATAAAGGAGGAAGAGGAGGAGGAGGAGGTGGAAGTGGAGGAAGAGATGGACGAAGAGGTGTTGATGGAGAAGAATAAGTTATTATTATTTAACATGAAGGCTGTGTGATGTTCATAAAATCAACAAGACTGGTCATAAGGGGCAGATACACCCTAAGACAGTAATAGGGGGTTACTTCAATAACCCATTCTTAACAATAGATTGGTTTTCCTGTTGTAAATAAAAAAAAAGAATCAACAAAGAGACCTCTGGCTGAAACTACACTATAGATCATGTAGAGTTAGCCAATATCTATAAAATACTATACCAGCAACTGCAAAATATATATACTTTTCAGTGGCTCATGAAACTTTATTAATAGATTGCATTTCAGGCCATAAAACAAATCTCAGTACATACAAAACTAAATAAGTGAACAGAAACAGCTTCTTTCATCTTGCCACAACTTAATGGGATAAAACTAGCAATAAACTGTGAGAGAAATGACAAAAAATGTGCAGACTTTTAGAGACCATGCATTATACTTATAAACAGTCAGTGATTATCTGGAGAAATCAGTGAGAAAGTTACTAAAATTCACAGAATCAAGTAAAACTAGAAACCAATGTAGCAGAATCTGTGGGATATAATGTAAGCTGTTATAAAAAGGAAGTTTATATGTCTATATTTTTTTAAAATCAGAAATTTCATTAATCTACTGATAAACCACAGTTTTAAAAACATGTAAATGCCAAATGAGTAGAACAAAAAAAAAGAGAAAAGGAAGGAAAAAAAGTCCAAAAACCTCAAATAATAAAATGAAGAGCTGATTGAAAAGATCAATAATCATTATCTAAGCAAAGCATAATAAGGAAAGAAAAGACTCAAAATGACTGAACTGAAGACTAAACAGCCAATACAAAACACGTTATTGAGATTATCATAGGTTGTGAAAATTTATACGCCATGAATCAAGAAGAAATGAATATATTTCTAGAAAAATAGGATCTACCAAAATTGACCTAATAAGATATTTGCGAAATAAGTAAACAAATAAAACCTCTAATCAATCAACAAAAAGTAACTACACTAATAGAGTAACTTTGAATCTATGCATAGAAAATCCTAGAGCCAGATGGAATCAACCTCTGACCCATAAAAAGAGCCAACACTCATGGTCCTTAGATTATTTGTCAAATTAGAAATGTAAAAATGCTTACAAACTCATTTTATGATGTGTAATAGGACCAATTATGAATAAAGAAAAAATCAGCACACTAGGAAAGGAGGACATGAGTAGATAATTATAGGCTAATATGACCGAAGCACACTATAAGCCTACATGAAAAGGTCACCATGATTTGTACAATGCATAAATATATAGTAATAGCATAAATGTAGACCACCAAAGAAGTGATTATATATTTGTTAATGTTAAAATTAAAAATCCTGTGGAAAATAAAAAAATATAAATGTTAAAGGAATTTTTCTTTATTTACTTATTTTTATTGTCCGGGTAAGGTATAGAGGGGTTAGAGCTACATTCTCAGGTAGTAGGTGTGTTACTTCTCACACATTGATACCCCTTCTCGTGTTTTTGTCCCCATTTCCCTCCTCCCACCACCTCCCAATCATCTTGTATTTCCCTCTTCCCTTTCTTATTTTAAATAAACAAATAAACATATACAATATACCAGTTAACAAAGTCAGATACAGTAACAATATGAGATTGATCAAAGGGCAATAAAAGAGAAGAGATATAAAATAATACATTAAGAACAACAATTACACAAATGAAGCTCTTGTTTCCATATCCTAGAGATCCTTTCATTTAGTATCATATATGACCTTATGTACCTAGGTTTTGAGCTATTGTAATCCTCTTCTAGGAAAGTCCTCGATGTGTGGTACTTATTACAAATGAGGGAAACCATTGAGCCTATTTGCCTTTGGGTCTGGCTTAGTTCATTTAATATGATTTTTTCCAAGTTTTTCCTTTTAAAGGAATATTTTTAAGTCCATATAATTATTTGAATTGCAGACAATAAAAGCAAGACTCCTTCAAGTAAGAAAAGATAGAGTAGAAATTTTAACAAAGTATAGACCAGAAAATGTACAGAAGAAAAACTCGAAAGCCAAATAGATGTGCATTTTCAAATCTTTACTTGTTTTTAATGGAAATAAAACTAAAACAAAGGAATAATTTGGGGCAAGATTTCACCAAAAGCTAAATGTCTGAGAATATTTTGATGTGGATACTGGCACAAGGGCAACTGGGGCAGATGGTAGTGCAAATTGGCTCAAGCACATTGGGAACTCTTTGACAAGGTAGCAAAGTAGAAAGAGAGCCAGGTGAAGGAGCCTGTGATGCCTCCTTGTGCCTTTTCCACAGAAATTCCCATAAATGGACACAAGGAGACAGAAAATTCTCACTCTGTAATTCAACTCCAGCATAAATAATATGATCCTTTTCTGTAAACAGAATAGCTGTAGAACAGCTAGCCTGAATAGTTAGATTTCAAAGTAGAAAATCGTTAAAAACAAAGAAAAAATGTTAAAAACAAAGGAAAACTGAATATATTCTCTTTAGTTTTATTTGGTTTGGTATAGATTGATTGATAAGAGATAGATAGGTAGATAGATAGATAGATAGATAGATAGATAGATAGATAGATAGATAGACAGATAGTAGAAATTGCAATTTCATATGACCCAGCCTACCAACAAAAGTTTTAAAAGCACACAAGAATGATACAAAAATACATGCACAAAATGGAAGAGGATATTTATGAACCATTTGGAATTTCAAATCTGTAATTTTCCAAAACTGAAAAAATAATTTATTTGAATAAGTACTAGATTAATGGAAATAGCAATGAGTCAAGATTAGCATTGTGATCTTAAATAAAAATAAATGGTATCAGGACTTGAGTGATTCACCCAGATGCTTTAAAAGTGAACTAAAATAGAGATCAAGAAAAGTTCTTTTTAATGGAAAAATAATCTTGCCTTTAAACATTGAATAGATGTGTAAAATAAGATTGCATCAGTTCTAAGTCTTGACAAATTCGATGTCAGGAAAGCCAAAGGAAATGACCAAAGTTGAAAAGCCAGAGATAAAAGTAGGACTCACAAAAATTACCAGAAAAAAATCAGAGTAAGTAAATCAAATTCAGGTTAATTCCCGACTTTTACAAAAAACAATCTTTACAGCCAATTAGTTTTCTTTTCCTAGAGAGACAGAAAGTAGCCATAGCTGAGTGAATCTAGAAGGTTGCAAAGATAAGCATAAACAATGCCAAATAGAAAATCAGTTATTTATGTAATAACAGTTCAATTTCTATACCTGATTTAATTGAAAAAATCAACAAGAATCCATTGTTGTTATCTGCCCAACAACCAAAATAAGTCAGGTCTTATAAGCAGTTGTTTTTTAAAAGCCTATCAAAAAGTTGGGTTCCCAAAGTTACTTAAATCAAATTGAGACCCAGGGCTGGTCTTCTGCCTAAGAGAGTGGTGCTAAGTGGAGGAATCAATAAAGAAGTAAAAGGCATTTTTATGGAGCCTGGAAGGTCAGATTAGATTTCCAAAGGACTCAACCACACAATGGGGGTACACATTATGATCTTGTCCTCAGATATCCCAAAACAGAACTAAATATCATTAAAACAATAATAAGCATCTATTTCAACTTCAAAATCATTGAGTACTGTTTCTTTCCTATTTTTACCTTATTCTAGATGACCGATGAACCATTAGGGCTTTTATTCTGGAGGTAATTATAATTTGCTCCAACCTTTGATTTTTTTTAATATAAAATGTTTCTTATGTAATAAAAGTATTTTTAACACATGAGAAAAAGCAAATAAGTGTGGCCCATCACTAAGAGGGGAGTAAATAGAGATAGAGCTAGAACATAAATGATAACCTCATATATCTAAGATAAAATGATTTTTTATTCTAACAAAAGGAAAAATATGAAAATATCTGACTAGATGCTGAATCTCAGCAGACAGATGGCATCTGCAAAAGGAATTGCATAGAAATAGTGTAAATGAAATGTTGATTTAAAAATGAAGGATTTTCTATATGGTTTTTACAGAAGCCTAGATAGAATAGTAAAAACCACCTATGAATTCAAGAAAAATCAAGCCAATAAATACTACCCAAACAAAAACACTAAGAGGAAAACAATGAGTAGGGAAATCAAAATATAAATCTGTCTAAAATTATCAGGACACTATTCACTGCTGTAACATATATATTTAACATATTTAAAGACAAAGAAGTTGGAGAAATGACATTGAGGCAGACAGGCAAGAAATAAGGGAAGAAGGAAGGAAGGAAGGAAAGGAGGGAGGGAGGGAGGGGAGGGGAGGGAAGGGAGGAAGGGAAGGAAAGGGGAGGGGAGGGGAAGGGAAGGGGAGGGGAGGGGAAAGGAGGGGGGAGGAAGGTAGTGTATGACAAGTTTGCTTATGTACTCCCGACTTGTTTCAAACTTACAACCCTTTGCCTCAATATTCACCGGCATTTACTGTCACACCATACTGGGAAGATTTAATACTTCCATTCCATTCCTAAATAACTAACTATAGTTCCAATAATTTTTGAGTGAAACTCTAGGAGAATAAACACAATAAAATCACCCATAGGTGGCTCAAACTGAAAATGATAAAAAAAAAAAAAAGGAAATCTACAGTGTACATGGAAACAGCGATAAAAATGGTGGTTGACTTCTCACCAGAAACAAGGGAGGCAAGGAGACAATGTCCTAAAGTTCTAAGATATTGACAGCCATGATAACTATGGAGTTCTGTACTCAATGAAAATATCCATCAAAAGTAAAGATAAATCAAAAAATATTTGTAGAAGAGCCAAGCGAATGTGTAGTGCTCACTGCAGGACAAGGAATGGAACAAGAAGTTCTTCAGACAAAAATAGCTAACCACAGGTGGGAACTACCACTATTTGTGATGTGTACCCAGACATCCCATTTCAAAAGTCTACAGTCATATCACTAAATTGAAATGTTTTCTTTCCTCATTTAACTTAAGCCAAAACACAAAATATGGCTGGTGACCATTGTTTAAAAACTCTTAATTTTCACAAGTCAATAAACTTAAGTAATACCTAAATTAATAATATTTATGACAGCAATATTTAATTGGTTAGCTAACATGAATCAAGCATACATTATTTATAAGCTTTGCAATCATCCTGAAAATATATGTACATAAAACACAGTTCACAAATGAGGAAACAAATTAGGAAATTGAATTGAGAAGTCAAAGCATTTGCCAAAGTCACTTGGCTCTTAAGAGGCAGAGCTTGGATTTTAAACTTAAATATATATGATTCTATATCTCATGCTTTGCATCTTAAGCATCGATTTTGTTAGTCATATTTCAAACACAAAGCACAAAACAAAAGGACTAAATGTATGACTCAAGTGGTAGAGTGCTTGGCTAGTATATAAGAGTCTTGGATTTGATCCTTAACACACACATATATACATATATAATATATACATAAATGTGTATATATACATATATACTGTATACTATGTAATTTATATATATGTCATATACAAAGGATTATATATTATTAATTATATTATTTTATATATAATTTTATACATATACTGTATACTATGTAATTTATATATACATCATATATAAAGGATTATATATTATTTATATTATTTTATATTATTTTATACATATACTATAGAATTTTTACTTATCCCAATTATTCTTTCTTTTAGATATACATTAAATATTCAATACATATTTAAGTTATCTAATTATATTTTTAAGTGTGTCCTTTTTGCATTCTTACATTAAATTCTTCATATATTTTTTTTTTCATTGACGGTTCTCTAGGCTATTCCAAACTCTTCCCAACATTGGCTTGATCTCTTTTTTTGAATTTCTGGTTAAACTAGCAGATGATAAGCATTATGTGAATTTTATATTCCTAGTTTATTGGTTAGATTTTCAATACTTTTCTTTCATTTTTTGACATGATATCAGGCTAATAGAAGTCTTTAAATGTTGACAGTATAGAAGTGCTCATCTTTATTTTATTATACTAATTCATGATTCCACACTTCCAAATTTTAATTCATTCAGAGCTTTTGTTTACTATTTTTTATACTAATTCATGATTCCAAACTTCCAAATTTTAATTCATTCAGAGCTTTTGTTTACTATAGTGATGAGACATACATTTAACATCCTCTATTTTTATATCATATCTAATTTTCCTGAGAGTATTGCTAGATAATTCTTAAGTAATGATTTGAAATCAAATCAGTCCTTCATTCAGACCTCCTATATATGAATGAACTATATTTTTCCTCCATTCCATTTACTTGTCCTTAGTCACCAATATCTATACTTTTCTATTTTTATATTGTATAATTTCCAAAATGTATCTTAGAAAATAAAAATGAAGCACAATCTAAGATGAACTGAAAAGAAATTGGTCTTTGAATATGTAGTTGAGTTTCAAATGAAGATCAGTGAGACACGGAGAAAAACTAAAAGTTGCACTCCAACTCCAGAATGGAGCACAAGAAAATAAATGAAGATGCACATAGAACAGAGAAGAGAAGGAAAAGCAATTGAGGGGTAGCTTCAGATGTTTATCCTTTTCTTCCCTTGGTATCCTTCATGTGACCAACAATTTCAGGAAATTGCATGCATTTGAACATGCAATGCTGAAATTTCCCACCATTAACATGAAGCAAAGACTCTGTGGAAACTTGTTTCCGAAGTAGCTCTAGAATTCCTGTTTCTCATGGTTCTGAAATCTCAAATTCAAATTTGGAGGCCTCCTCTACTTTGTAGCCACAGTGACTTCTCATAGTGATTCCTCAGAGCTATGTAACTTAACATTACAGTTCTGCAGGACAACTCTGAAATATTTCTACAACTGGGAGAAGATATTGTAAGGAAAATCCTGTCTCACAATTGTTGACCTGGTCTAAGGATCTTTCCTATGTAAAACCTGATTTTATTAAAGCAAGTTATCTTATTAGGACATATAGATGAGTGTCCAGTGAAAAACAATCTACTCATCCACTGAATCATTTCTTAAGTCCTCCAGAAGCAGAGGGTGTTACTGGAATAATTATTTTTCTTTAGTATAACATTAGCGAGAGGTAAAACTCAAAAAAATATGCATAGTAGCCAGCAGTCACGTAGAAAGCCATTACTTCCTGGATATAGGAGGGGAAGAAAAGGACCAAGTTCAAGCCAAACAGATAAAGATGGAAGTCGTATCTTGGTCCTATCTTCTCTTCAACTGAGAGATCTGTGTTTAAGACACTAACTATTCAACCTGGAACTGCATGAGAACACCTTTAATTTAGCTCAGGGGAATCTCTTGCACAATTACCCCCTTCTGGATGGAATCATCTCAGATGTGATCAAAAGAGAGGAAGATAGTGACTTAATTTTTTGGACTTATAAAAAAGGAACAGAGAAAGAAAATGATTTATAATAAGTCTTCAGGAACATTCTGTTTCTATCTCTTTTATGATTAGCGAGGTGGCATGGAGCCTGGATCATTAGGCAAAAGTAATGAGCCGGTCTATATGCCATCTCTAATTAGAGAAAAGATACAGTAGATATAACCATACATAGAAATTGATAAAGATAAAAATTATTTTACAATATCTTTTCCTCCCATAGCTCTTCAGTTTCCAGAACATAAAGGAGGAACATTTAATAAAACTAAATAATACTTCAAATCAGCTCTTTTCAAATGATTTGTTTTCTAATCACAAGTGAAAATCATTCCCAGATTTAAAAATAAATATAATCTTCCAATCATAATGACTTTAGAAGCATTAATTCAATATTTTGCATACTGAAGTAGAAAAGAAACACAATGTTTGAACTCTACATTACAAAATGAAAAAATTTACAGCAACATCAAATACTGTGAGCAACATTTAGTGTAATAAACTACTGCTAAAAGTACTAGAGGAGATTAAATATTGAAATAAGGTTCACAAGATTTAATGCTTTAAAATTTTTGTAGGCAGAATAATTTATAAAATTTTTCAGCACACCAATTACTGATAACCAAGTTTTGAAATATATGGATGCCTTAAATTACTGATTTTCTACATGCTTAGCTTGATCCAAAAGCATATTCAGATTAAAGCAACAAACTCATAGAGAATGATGTTCAGCTTTTCCAGAATCATATGGAATGATGATACTTATGTGGTTGTTACACAAATAAGAAAACAGGAGAAGGAAGATGGCGCCAAGACAATAGGGACGCTGCCTAGCTCTCTCTCACAAAAAGAGAGAACCAGGAGTCCCACGAGCCATCTACCTTAAGAAATCCACAACAACAAACTCAAAAAGCAACGGAGAAGGACACAAACCGGAAAAGAAATCCAGATAAAGCTCACATCCAACTTTCTCAAAGAATTCAGAACACGAGGACCCCCCTCCCCCACCCCTCACCGCTGGCTCCAAGCCGCAAAAGCCACGGAGCTCCGAACTTCATCAAGCAAACTTTACTTACACTGAAACCATACATAGATCTAAGTACAGTGATTGTCGGTGACTTTAACACACGATTCTCACCTATGGACAGATCAACAAGGCAAAAACTCAACAGAGAAACCTTAGAACTGAACAACTATATAGACCAACTAGATCTAACAGACATCTGCAGAATATTCCACCCAGCAATAACACAATATATGTTTTTTTCAGCAGCACATGGAACATTTTCCAAAATAGATCACATCTTAGGCCATAAAACAAACCTGGTCAGATTCAGAAACACAGAAATTATTCCATGCACACTCTCAGACCACAAAGGCATCAAACTGGAACTGAACACACATCTCCACCAACGAAAACCCTGTAACTCATGGAGACTGAACAACACATTGTTGAATCACCAATGGGTCATCGAAGAGATCAGAACAGAAATCCAACAGTTTATGAAATTTAACAGTAAGGAGCACACAAACTACCAACTCCTTTGGGACACAGCAAAGGCAGTACTCAGAGGAAAATTTATAGCGCTGGGTGCCTACAACAACAAGTTGGAAAAATTGCAAACCAACAAGTTAATATCTCACCTTAAGCTCCTGGAAAAAGAGCAGCAAACCAACCCTAATCCCAGTAGAAGAAAGCAAATTATTAAAATCAGAGCAGAATTAAATGATTTGGAATCCAAACAAACTATAGAAAGAATCAACAAAACAAGGAGTTGGTTCTTTGAAAGAATTAACAAAATTGACAAGCCCTTAGCAAATCTTACCAAAAAAAGAAGAGAGCATATCAAAATAAACAAAATTGCAGATGAAAATGGTAATATCACGACAGAAATTACCAAGATCCAGAATATCATGAGGGAATACTTCTGAAACCTTTACACCAACAAATTTGAGAATCTAGATGAAATGGATGAATTCCTAGCCAATATTAACATACCCACACTGAACCAAGAAGAACTAAGCCAACTCAACAGGCCTATGTCAAGCTCTGAAATAGAAATGGCAATTAGAGAACTTCCACTTAAGAAAAGCCCAGGGCCAGATGGATTCACAGCTGAATTCTATAAGGTCTTCAAAGCAGAGCTCACACCAATACTCCTCAAGCTCTTCAATGAAATTGAAAATGAAGGTTCCTTACCAAACTCATTCTATGAAGCCAGTATAACCCTCATCCCCAAACCAGACAGAGATTCATCAAAGAAAGAGAACTAAAGACCTATATCTTTGATGAACATCGATGCAAAACTTCTCAACAAAATACTGGCCAACCGTCTACAACAACTCATCAAAAAAATTGTACACTATGATCAAACTGGATTCATCACAGAGAGGCAAAGCTGGTTCAACATACGCAAATCAATTAATATAATTCAACACATCAACAGGAGCAAGGACAAAAATCACATGATTGTCTCAATAGACGCGGAAAAGGCATTTCACAAGATCCAACACCCCTTTATATTAAAAGATGTGGAGAAACTAGGAATCCATGGAACATTCCTCAATGTAATAAAGGCTGTGTATGAGAAACCTACTGCTAGTATTACACTTAATGGTGAAAATCTAAAGCCATTACCTTTAAAATCAGGAACGAGACAAGGATGCCCACTCTCTCCACTACTCTTTAACATAGTACTAGAATTCCTAGCCAGTGCAATAAGGCAAGAAGCAAGCATAAAGGGGATCCAAGTAGGGAAAGAGGAAATAAAACTATCCCTCTTTGCAGATGACATGATTCTGTATTTAAAGAATCCTATAGACTCTACTCCCAAGCTCCTTGAGCTGATTCAAAACTTTGGAAGAGTAGCAGGCTATAAAATCAACCCTCAAAAATCAACTGCCTTCCTTTATGCCAACAGTGAGAGGAACGAGGCAATAATCAGGAAAGAAACTCCTTTCACAATAGCCTCAAAGAAAATAAAGTATCTAGGAATTAGCTTAACTAAGAACGTAAAGGACCTTTTTGATGAAAACTTTAAAACCCTAAAAAAGGAAATTAAAACAGAACTAAGGAAATGGAAAAACCTCCCATGCTCCTGGATAGGAAGAATCAACATTGTGAAAATGACAATCTTGCCAAGAGCTATCTACAAATTCAACGCAATACCCATCAATATCCCAATGGCATTCTTTAAAGAAAGGAAGAGGAATCCAAAATTTCATATGGAATAATAAAAGACCCCGTATAGCAAAAACACTTCTTAGCAGAAAGAACAGCGCCGGAGGAATTTCAATTCCAAACTTTAGACTCTATTACAGAGCTATAATTCTCAAAACAGCTGGGTACTGGCACAAGAACAGGCCTGAAGACCAATGGAATAGAACTGAGGACCCAGATACTAAACCACAGACCTATGGCCACCTAATCTTTGACAAGGGAGCCAAAAAAATAGAATGGAAGAAAGACAGCCTCTTCAACAAGTGGTGCTGGCAAAACTGGTTAAGCACCTGCAGAAAACTAAAATTGGATCCTTCTTTGTCACCTTGCACTAGAATTAACTCCAAATGGATCAAAGACCTAGAGGTAAAAGCTGAGACACTGAAAACTATACAGGAAGGAATAGGAGATACACTAGGCCTCCTTGGCACAGGTAGAAACTTTCTTAACAAGGACCAAGAATCACAACAAATCAGAGAAAGGCTGGATAAGTGGGACTGCATTAAACTGTGGAGCTTTTGTATGGCAAAGGACATAGCTAGTAAATTAATTAGGAAGCCTACAGAGTGGGAGAAGATCTCCACCAACCAAACAACGGACAAAGGCCTCATATCTAAAATATATTAACAACTCAAAAAAATTGAATCACTCCAAAACTAATCTCCAAAGTAACAACCATCCCATTAAAAAATGGGCCAAAGACTTAAAGAGAGTCTTCTCCGAAGAAGAAACAAAAATGGCTTATAGACACATAAAGAAATGCTCAACATCTCTGGTCATAAAAGAAATGCAAATCAAAACAACTCTAAGATTCCACCTCACTCCAGTTAGAATGGCCAGGATCAGGAAAACGAATAATAACAGATGCTGGAGGGGATGTGGCCAGGAGGGATCACTACTACACTGTTGGTGGGAGTGCAAACTCATTCAACCACTATGGAAAGCAGTGTGGCAGTGCCTCAAAAGGCCAAACATAGAACTCCCCTATAACCCAGCAATTCCACTACTTGGCATTTACGCAACCATCCAGAAACAAAGGCATACTAAATCCACTAGCACAACAATGTTCATTGCAGCACTATTCACCATAGCAAAGATATGGAACAAACCTAGATGTCCCTCAGTTGATGAGTGGATCAACAAGTTGTGGTATTTGTACACAATGGAATTCTATGCTGCTGTCAGAAAGAATGACATCTCCCCATTTGTTAGGAAATGGAAAGACTTAGAAAAAATCATATTAAGTGAAGTAAGCCAGACTCAAAGGAACTTAGGCTCAATGGTTTCCCTCATTTGTCATAATCAGTAGAAACCTTGGGCTCTACTAGCAGAGATCTGCAATAGAACAAAATCTTGATATATAAGGCCATATAGTATAAAGCTAATTGAAAGGACCTCCAGGATATTGAAACAAAAGCCATATAACGAATGATTGTTGTCCTTAATGTACTATGTTGTCTCTCATCCCCTTTGCTGTCCCTTGGTTATCTCATATCGTTATAGTATCTCACTTTGTTATCTGATATATTGAATTTATTTGTATTTGGTTATTTGAAATTTGATAGGGAAGGGGGGAAAACCAAGATGGGGGGGAGGGTAATGGGTACCAAGACATGTGAAAGGGTATCAATGTATGTGAATTAAGGCACTTTCTCTCTGGCAAATATCATGTAACCCTTTTACTAATTACAATAAAAAAAAGTGAAGAAAAAAAAACAAATAAGAAAACAGACTCTGAAAGGAATTTATAATCGTTGCCAGTTTTGTTTTGATTTGATTTCGTTTCTTGAAACAGATCTCACTACATGACACAGTCTGGCTTCAAGGTAAATGTGTACAGCCCAGATTAGCCTCAAACCCATGATCTTTCCTGCCCAGTGCTAGAATTAGAGGGATGAGCCACCGTATCCAACTCTAGTATCACTCCCAGCACTTCATGTTTAGCAAGTAAGATATCCTAAATATTCCTTGTTTTGTCATAGTAGCTTTAAGTATTATATATTAAACAATATTAAGTTAAAAGCCAGAGACTTAAAGGAAATAACTATTTTTGATCAAAGGAACAGGACTAAGTGATACGAATCCCTATTGTTGATACTAGAGCTTGGAAATTTACCACTTTTAAAATATATTTTGAATACCAAAATACATGTCTTATTTTTTTCAACCTGACATGAATTTGGCTCGTTTTATAGGTGAAAAGTCTGATATTTTGTTTTAAAATAATGAAAAGAACATAAACACCATTATGACAAAAAATTCATGTCCATTTTGTTACAAAATTTTAAACAAAGTAACCAAACACAGATGAAAACATGGAACAACAAACTCAAGTTCATGATTGCTGGTAATGAAAATGGTGTAGACACGTTTACAGTGTCGAACCTTTGGCTAGACTGAGAAAAAGGAGAAAGGCTTAGCTAAATAAAATCAGAGATTAAAGTAGAGATAGTACAACTAATACTGCAGAAATATAATAAAAGCTTAATTTAATATGAAAGGACAAATGTAAACATAAATCAGTATCTTACTATAATCAAGTGTATTCCAACACATTGATCATCTAGAAGAAACGGGCAGGTTCCTAGACACATACCATGAACCAAGACTGAAGAAGAAGTCAAATAAGTAAACCTAAGCGGACCAATGAGACGTAATAAGTTGAATCAATAATTTAGAAAAATGTTCCTCATGACTGGCAAAATATCACTTAAGTGTTCTGTTAAACATTTGAAGACCTAATATCAATTCTTGTTCACTTATTCCAATGGAAGTTGAAAGAATTTCTTTCAAACACATTCTATTCTATCAACAGTCTCCTGATACAAAAACCATATAAAGACACAACGATATATCACAACTCAAAGTTGATGAGGTGCGATGCAAAAATCTTCAACATAAAACTAAAAATTGGTCAGATGTGGTGGCTCACGCCTGTAATTCTAGCTATTCAGGAGGCTGAGATCGGAGAATCACAGTTCAAAACCAGTCCAGGCACTGAAGTCCATGAGACTCCTATCTCCAATTAACCACCAGAAAACCTGAGGTGGCACTGTGGCTCAAGGGGTAGGGTGGTATCCTTGAGCTGAGGAGCTCAGGGGACAGTGCCCAGGACCAGAGTTCAGACCTACAATTGACAAAAAAAAAAAACACCACCAACAGCAACAACAAATCCTAAAAACTGAAGACAACAGTACATTAACAGGATCTTTTACCATAATCAAGTGGGATTCATCAAAAGAGGCCACATGAAAACAGAGCAGCGCTCTCTGTAAGACACCCAACTTCGGAAGGGTCTGCCAAGGAGTCTGTTTGTATGCTTTATCTAGGTGTGTGAGAGTAAAAACTTGTTACACAAATTGAGAAGTAGCAAAATGGCACATTTGAACAATAACCATGTAGTGGATAGATCTTTATCTACTAATTGTTGAGGGAGAATTAATGATTGTGTGCTATCTGGTTGCCACCAATTCTCAGCAATGCTTTTACTGTAGATACACATTGAAATAAAGAGATTTTCTCTTAGAAAAAAAATCTTACCAGTTGAACTCTGTCCTATTTGGATAGTACTGGAAGCAAAGTCTTCAATTGTATCAGTCAGAGTTCTCACATCGTAAGCTTTGTTATCTTCCTCCAAACCATTGAAGAAGAAGCTGATTTTTGTCTGATACACCTATGAGAAATTATCACCATGACTATTGTAAATGCATACATGTTTGTACTGTAATAACCCCATACAAGCAGTGAAGACTGGAAACAATTTATTCCAATAGCAAAGTGATACCCTAGCATTACAAGACTAGATATAAATCTACACTGTGCTTCTGTGCTGGGGACAATATATCTCAAGGGACTCACCTGTATGCATAGTTTGTCCTAAAACCAGCTCACTGCCCTGCTTTTGAAAGGTTTTTTTTTGAGAATATGATTTTTTCAATGCCAAATGAATTCAGAGACAATGCAGAATACAATAGAAAAATATTCAAGCCCAAATCTACCTGAAATATATGTCAAAATAATTTACTGATAAAATAGTCTTCACAAATATTTACTTAGTTATTGGTATCCAGTTCACAGTTTTTATACATTTTATATAAAATGACAAAGCATGCCAGTCATATTGTAAATTAATCAATAGAACTAGATTAATCACAATGTCTGCCTTAAGGATTATCACACTCTTCATACATGAATGGAAAGAATGTATTTTCTTCTTTGGAAACTAAACAATTAGTGTTTATGAGCCAAATAGCCCTTGACACAACTGCTCATCTGTAATATAGCAATACAAAAGCAGTCATGGACAGTATATAAATAATCCCAGATCTATTCCAATAATAACTTGTTAACCAAAAAGATGGCCAACAGATATGACCACAGATTATAGTTGGAAGATCCTGAAATCATATAGAATTTTGCTGTGTGATATGTTTCCCACGTAATCAAGTCACTTAACCATTTGTGCAGAATATCTCATAGACTATTTCTATACAAAACCTTTGATGAGACTATATAATTACAAATCGTTTTTCTCTCTTCAACATCAGCTTTACTCTGTTCACATGGTCTTCTCTTGAAGTGCTTCTGACTTAAACATGAAAGGATTCACTATCATTCAAACTTAGCAAATCAACTATAAAGGGCAAATGAAAGCCTTTGGAGGAAGAAAGGACTGAAAGAAAGAATAGAAGTAACAATGTCTTACAATTTAGAATTTGGAGTTAACACTAACTAATATTGCATCCAACCCCACCATTCAAAATGTCATTCTTCTTTGAACTTTGAGTAATGCCAAGTCAGCATAGACCTATCAGTGTAAAAAAAAAAGTAGCACTTTGGGGTTGGGTTTTGACACTGGGAAAGGGCTTGGGGATGCGAGCACAGAATACATAGGGGAAACAGCTTTGCCATCCCACAAAATTCTTCAGTGAGCCTACATCTGGTTATGAAAGCCTGTTTTTAATGCTTTCCTGTTAACAAGGA